>NC_134500.1:19165213-19192713 GCF_040206685.1 Ascaphus truei
AAAAAACCCAGCTTGTCTCTTGACCTTATGCTATAGGGGTGGGCAACTCCAGTCCTCAAGGGCCACCAGCAAGCCAGGTTTTCTGGACGTCCCTGCTTCAGCACAGGTGGCTCCGTTTGATTGAGCTACCTGTGCTGACGCTGGGATATCCTGAAAACCTGACCTGTTGGTGGCCCTTGAGGACTGGAGTTGGCCACTCCTGCTATGTATTCATGACATGAATGTCAACATAGATGAAAGACTTCTGCCGGAGTACAAGAACAACTATAATGCATTGCCTTTTCTATATGTTGTAGTAGAAGATGGTATTTATTTTTTCCAAATACCAATGTTTTTTCTTCTTTATTTCCAATTAATTCCCATAACTATGTTTTTTGTTATGTTCAAAATTATTCTCCTTCTCCCCCTGGCCCCAAAAAATGAGTTGGTTTATTAATCTAACTGCTTCTAGCAAATGCAAAACAGACTTAATGAAAATTTAATTTCTGTACTGTTCTATATATTCTTTGGATCCACACAGACCAGTTTTGGGGCCTTTGACAAGGGTGACCAGACATCCCAATTTAGCCGGGACAGTCCCGGATTTTTTGTCCTGTGTCCCGAAATCTGTCCAAATGTCCTGGTTTTCGCCGGCTGCACACGCACGACATTTGTCCCAGGAATCATGCAGTCGCCCTACCTTTTGACAGATACTGTATCTTTGAAAGAAGAGGGTTGTGGTGGGCACTGATACTGAAAAAAACCTATATACAGTATATTGCTGGTAAAAAGGGTAACCTATAAACCTAAACGGTTACATACAAACAATAACCTGAAACGCTCAGAACAAAAGTAAAGGGAAAGGTATGCTCACCAATGAAGGTTTATATGCAGAGTGCGTATACAGTACAATGCAGATGCAGAGTGATGTATACAAAGGTAGATGAACAACGCTTTGGAATTCACCTTTGTCAGGTCTTTGTATACATCACTCTGCATCATATAATCTGTATTGGCGGACAGGGAATAAGAGGAAGTTTGGCAGTGCACTGCTACAGACTGGACAGCCAGTGTACAGTATGAAACACACATTTTAATGGCAGATACAGGAACAGACGAAGCGAGCCACCCGCGGATAGCGCTTTATCAAAGAGTATGGGCTTCTGACACACAGCAAGCATCTAAATACCCAGATCACTCCTCCAACGTGCGTCGTCGCATCGGTAAGGAATAGAGAACACCTGTTTATGGTATCAGTGATAGGATCAGCCCAATAGCAGCTGGCACCCATGGGACAGGTGTGATCTGTGTGAATGAACACATCATGTTAAACAGTATCCTAATGACAATCAGGGATACACTGGGAACATAGATCTAACAATGAAAACTAATGTAACAATTTAAAATACACTTGTAAATACAACTTTTCGTGCCTGGATCTATCATGAACGTAAATAATACAGAATCTTAGTTAGATTATTTGGTATATTATATTACTATCTGTATGGGGAACTTACTGAGTGTATTGTTTGAACTGGACATAGTGTGATTAATGAGCGTGCAATATGTATGTGTGATTAATGGGTGTGCAATATGTATGTATGTGTTAATTTAATGTATGGCTGTAGTATGTGCAGCTTGAATATTGCAACATGCACAACACTGTGGGTACATAAGCCTAAACCTATGCAAATCTATATGGAAAAAATATACAAGATAAACTCGCATGTAGTGTGTATACATATAATTGTTCACTCAAAGTATGAACAGTAACAAATGTGTCGACAAAGTAGAGTGATACAATATTGAATGCTATGTCTACAAAGTATCTAATTGCTGACATACTAAAATCTAGTGTTCAGCCAAACCTGTAAATAAAACATGAATAATGCATGAACGTACCATTGAATATATCCATAATGCAATGATGAAACAATAAAGTTGATAAACCTGATACACAAAGAAACCTCAACAACTTTGTAAATTAATTCTAATGAACATATATATGTTTGCTGTGGAAAACAATTAGTTCATTAGAATTAATTTACAAAGTTGTTGAGGTTTCTTTATGTATCAGGTTTATCAACTTTATTATTTCATCATTGGATTATGGATATATTCGTGTGTGTGTGTGTGTGTGTGTGTGTGTGTGTGTGTGTATGTGTACAGTACATATGTTTATTTGTTCCAAATGTCATTTCTAATGAATATGACAAGATCTATTTCTACTGAATTGACTATTTAAATAATATTATTGGTGAACATATTTTGTCTGAGTGCTGCAGGTTATTGTTTGTACATACTGTGTGTCTTTAACAATAATAGTCTTAACACATTGATCAACGGCCAGAGAATGCAGGGGAACCTTTTGAAACCCTTCCGTGCCAGTTGGGCTTGGGACTGCCCTCCAGGTCCCTCTGACGGCCAGAGGCATCAAATCAAGAGCATCTTCACAGCACAATGCCCTAACTAAGTCCTGCAACTGTCCTTTTTAACTCTTCCGTTATTATTTACCCAAATATGTCTACATTAAAAACCAGCTCATGTCCCTAACCTATTATATGGTCCGACTAGGCCATAGAGCAGGGGTGGCCAACTCCCGTCCTCATGGGCCACCAACAGGTCAGGTTTTAAGGATATCCCTGCTTCAGCACAGGTGGCTCAGTTGAATTGAAAGCTTTATGTTGTGGTCTGTTTAATCTGAGCGGTTTTGTAATGGCAATATGCATAGCAAACCTGTTATGAATGCAAAGTCATATTAGTATAGACTTAAGGATGAATGGTTCTTGGCAGTATTGTGCAGGTGCAGCTTCAAGTAATATACATCCCCATCATTTATTTTTTGTGAGGCTGACAAATGATCCCTATGTGGTGAAAGAGAATTTTGCAGCTTCTAGGGGTTGTAAAAAGTAACAGGACAGAGACTGATTGCTGTGGAAGCACAAGTAACTCTTTACAAACCTAAATATTCTTAGAAAGGTGCAAGCTGCACTTTGTAAAGAGATCAGAAGTCAAGATATGCAAAGCATGTGGCCTCTTACCAAGTCTCCTAAGAAATGAGGACAGCTGAGGTCAAGCTGTTGTATAGAATGAGAATGAACTTAAGCCATGTTCGAAACCTGCTGCCTTTCATCAAGCATAGTATTATGGCAAGATGAAGCATGTCCCAAACAATATTAGTCCACTACCAGATTTGAGATGCCCAGTAAATGCCCTGCTGTGTGTCAATATCAGAAAATCCTTACAAATTGAGCATTGTACTAAAGTAATCAATACCAAGAAACAGCTTGTAAAAGTTTATATAATTAAATAAAGTAATTTCAAATGAATACTACAGAAGCGTGATCGGTATAAATAATTAGGGCTTGAGGAAAAGCTGGCCACATTTTTGTCTTTTGTATTTACCTACTGTTGGCATCCCCAGGTAACTAGCCAGAAACAAGTAAGTGAAGGTGGGGCCAGGGTATACCACGCCAATAAATTGTGGTGGCATTTAGCATCTCATTGACCTTGAGTGGTGGTACAAGAGATGTAACATGCTACTAAGATGTATTGAATAAGGCTCAGTCTGTGGTCTCAGCTGTAAGCTGGGTATATATTTTCATACATACTGTATGTCTTTTCCCAGCAAGAGCTGCTCACTAGTGCAACTGAGTATGGACTTCTAAATGACCTTCTTTGTTTGCTTAGTGTGTGAATGTGAAAATGCTAGTAATCTGCCTTTCAAATTCCAGCATGTGGACGCACCCGTGCATACCATTAAAAACCTGTAACTCTTACATTGTCCAGTTTGCTTTGACACAGCATTGTGTGTGTTACTGAGAGTGTCTGCTAACTGGCAAGGTAAATATTTTCCCCTGAAATGTACAAAGACTAGAGGCTATTGCTGGCTGCACACATATTTGGCATATTTAGAAGAGGTTTCTGGCTGGAAGTTATATCGGCGCCACTAAAAAGATATGTTTGAGATTATTTTGCTGCCCTCTAACACAAAAGCTCTTTACCCTGTGAAAACACATGATAAATGTATTAGTGCTGTGGAAAATATCCCAAAACCTACGTTAGAGACAGAAATCCAAGGATTCTTGGCATTTTAGTATTTATTTATGTAATAACCAGCTATCTACCACTAATACTTTCTCAAGCCAGTTTGAGCCATTCATAGTGGAATGTAATTTTGTGCCAACCTTGATCGCTACAAATTCATAACTAAATCCAGCATGTAAACAACCACTCTCGGTGGTCTATATATATGAGGGCTATTTTACTAGCAAAATCGTTTTCTTTATGCTCGGTAGTGTATCGAGGTACCGCAAGACGAAAGCAACATCTCTCTGCAGCAAAGAACAGCTCTTTGCATTGCTACACACCGTAGGCCCCTAAATATTCTCCGTCTCAAAGCAAAAATAATTTGGGTGTCCCTGTAAATCTCTCCTGAAATGGGCGCCTCTTGTGGTGTAACGTAAAATCCCTCCAGCAGAGTGGATTGCTGGCGCAATTATCGTTTTATTTGTAAAGCGCCAACATATTCTGCAGCGCGGTACAATGGGGGTACAGCGATTTTGATGACGAACCTGCACAGACAGATACAGACAGGTAGTGAGGGCCCTGCTGGTGAGAGCTTACATCTAGAGGGCATGAGGGACAATGTTGAAACAAAAAGGTGAAGTGGCTGCTCATAGTGGGAGGAAGAATACATCGGGTAGAGTAGGAGGACTCTATCCAAAATCCACAGCTGTTTTCCGGTATCCACGAGGGCGGACTTCGTACCACGTTTATCTTTTTGGGGGCTACATGTGAGTGGTCATTTGTATCTTTACTTCTATTTACCAATACAGTGTTACTCCCTACACTCCGTCCGTTTCCTTTGTGCACATCTTCTTGTTTTATACGTCCACCTGAACTCCCGAGGTGACCAGAGAACTGATACAACTGTTCAGCATTAGGCCCGCATTACCATCAAGGGATTTCCCCAGAGGGGCACAAATGCTGTTTTTAAACACTGGAAAGTGTGAGTGTACACCTTTTTTTAGGGTGATATATTCAATAAGCCAGCCTACATTTCATAATGTTGTTGCACGATATATTTTTCTCTCTTTGTATATTACACCAACCGGTTTCCTGAGCTCCCCGCATCTCACAACAATCCTTGCCTAGTGCCTCCTTTGATTGAAAAAACCTCAGAGGCTATTCCTGAGCATAATGCCCTGGCTGAAGGGGACGTATAAAGAGCCATAATGGAGCGGAGAGAACGATCCCCGAAGCCAAAATGTTTAAGCGTACCTTCCATATATTCCCAGTCCAGATGGCCAAAGCTTTCTCTACGTCTAAAGATAATACCAGGGACTGGATATTAGTTTGTTTGGCGGGAGCCCCTAGGTTGAACCTCTGTTCTTTTAATGTAACCATGTATTGTTATAACTCTGTGCCCAGGACTGACTTGAAAACGAGAGGTAACTCTCAATGTATTACTCCCTGGTAACACATTTTTATAAATACAAATAAAAAAGATTACTGCTTTTGTAATGAACCCCTACAAGCTCATATTGAACCCCCAAAATAACCAAATCATTCTTCCTGGTAATATACAGGTGATTAAGAATTTATATTAGTGTTAGGACCCTTGAGATGTGGTCTGCCTTGGAGGGGCTCAAGGGCTTAAAACACTTTGGCCAAAGAGTTAAACTAAAAGACCATTTTATTCAAAAGGTATATATATATATATATATATATATATATATATATATATATATATATATATATATATATATATATATATATATATATATATAGGCATTGTACTGTGTATTTGTGTAATTGGATGTAGCACTGAGCTCTGTCTGTGTTTCATGTTCTGTCTCTGGTTTTAAATGCTTTAGTAATGAACAAGAGACCACTGAGTCTCCACTAGTGCTCATACCACTTATTGCAAACAGCACAGACCAACCAGGTAATGTCATGTGCTGTTAACCCAGAGAAAAGATAGTCATATGTTGCAAGTGAGTAAAAGATGGTGGTAGGAGTCTTAGTATTTGTTAGATAGCAATAAGTCCTGACTCCCCCTTGCGCATTTTCATGCAATATTGCACTGCAGATAATAATGCAGAATTCTCAGTCCTGTTGGCTTGCCCATGCCCAATGATACAGTCCAAGAAAACAGTCCTTAGGAACACTTGCCTCACCTGTATGTTGCTGTGTATCGTCTATTTGGATTAAAGTACCTTGGTTTTACTGCACTTTATGGTTTGGTCCCCACTTTCTGCTGCGGTGCTCTCCTGATTCCTTGTTTCCAGCTGGATCACGCAGGAATCCATTCGGTTATTGCTTTAGTAAGTGGCACACTTGTAAGGCCTGTGACATGGTCAGCGCTTATGCTCTGACCCGTGCTGAGCCGTGCTGCTGCTCGGCACTGAGCCCCTGCAGCCGCAATGAGAGCTGCTTTAGCAGGGGCTCGCGCACGCGTCAGCACGCTTGGGGAAGCGCGTGTCTGATGGCGTTTTGAAATTTCCCCGCTTGCCGGAGCGCAGGGCCGGTCACGTGAGTGGTTCGCCCGCTCCGTGACGTCACTGGCCCGCCCCCGGCCCGCCCCCTGATGGCGCGCTGTGTAAGGCCAGGGAAAGCACTGCTTTCCCTGAACCTCAGCGCGCCTCAGCACGTTTCAGAGGCACTATGTCCCAGGCCTTAGGAAACAATTCTACAGTGATTCCTATAATGCAGCAATGAAGGGAAAGGTTTAACTATAATATTAATTCACTTAACATTTTCCCTAACTTTGATCGCTTCTTGGTATTTCCCAATGACCCATGTGCTCAGGAAAAGTAAGATGTGCATGATTAGGAGTAAATAAATGCCACAGCTACATTAACCAAATTGCCATAGGATTCTAGGCGTGAACCCATCATAGACTAGTTGAAGAATGAATAAAACCGCAGCAAATAATTGAGTGTAAAATTCTGCAGTGGAATAAAAGTGACCCCATATCTTCTTTTTAATGAAGAAAAAGGCCTAACCTCATTGCAGGTTGTCTGTCAAAGCTCTGTATACTATTCAGTGCTTGTTAAACATTATCTAATTCTTATCAGTTCAATGACTTCAGTAGCAGAATTTACAAAAGAGATTATATGTCACGATAAAACAATGCTGACAGTGCTTTAGAGCATTTTTCAAAAATTATATAGAAGTATACAAACATAAATAGCATTATATCAACGTGATATTTGAATACTACATAGTCTCTGTTCCTAGTGTTTAGTACACATTGTCTTTCTTTCCCCTTTTCTCAACTTTATCACATTGTACCATATTGTTTAGAATGATATCCTCTGATTGGATTTTGGTTACAATGTTTTTGGAACATACGTTTCCAGGCATTAAAAGGACAGTCCTACTAGAACAAAAGTGAACTAATGGCAGGCATGGTTTTGTAGGTCAAATATAGTTGACTGGTATCTTTTACAAATAACATGTATAAATAGACACGTTCCCGCCCCCCCCGCCCCTGTATTTTTAACCTTTTCTATATTGACCAAATATTTTTGAGACTCTTTAACCTTTATCCGATTTCATGTCTAAATGTAATTTGTCAATCCCAGTTTTCCCTTTGTTCTGCATAAAATAAGTGTGGTGCCAGTTTAACACTGTAACACCAGAAGTATCAGATAAGCAGGAACCCGACGAAAATAACGCCTTCGTTATGTGGGATTAACTCTTTACAAAAAAAAGTAAATATTGACTTACTTTTCCCCTTTTAACCCTAAACACACACATCACTGAAGTCACCCAGTGTGTTTCTATTTTGCAGAAAAACTCATTTCAAAAACTTTTTTTTTACAGGCATCATTAAAAATGGGCATCACTGATTTAATCATATTTAAAATTGGCAGCAAACGCTGAACCAATAAAAAAAAAAAGTGAGAATGTGACTGCAAGGGGCAGTAATATGTCTTATGTTTTGATTGCAATGTATTGTACCCTCCATTTTTTTTTAACTCCTCATGAAAATGATTAACCGTTAACTATGGAAAAGTAATTTTTGTCTTTTTGTTTCTTCATGCAGCTGAAGATAATTCCACATAATGGATCCCCATTTTGATGGTCTGAGGTACAGCTGTGGTGTTCTCCTCCGACCCAATGATGAAAAAACTAGACAGCTAAGAAATTCCCCAAATGGTAAAGAAGGCTCTTATGGTGTAAGTATTAGAGTCCAAGGAATAGATGGACATCCATATATTGTGTTAAACAATAAAGAAGGACACTTGTCACGTAGTGTGTCTGCACCCGACATTGATCCCCAAGCGCTGAAAAGAACACTACTTAATTCAAAGAACAATCCACCCTCCGTAAGAGACATTCGCGAAGAACTGACTTTCCCTAAAAATCCATATGCACCGACATTTAAAACGACAAAAAAAGAGCAGTACATACATTCTGGGACCGGGGATTCAGAATTCAAAGAAGGGGCCTTAAAAACATTGAGTTTATTAAATTTCCAAAGAGATCCTGAGATTTTGAAACCATATGATCCTGAAAAACAGAGCTTGAATGTAGAAAATGACCAGCCTTCTACAAATAATCAATGCGTGTTGGCTGCAGATGGAGAACTTAAGAAGGATACCAATGTTTTGGTCTCTTTACACAAAGGGCCCTCCACTCAGAGTCCCAGAAGAAAAACGGTGGATTCACTGAAGTCTAAAGATAAGGAAATATTTTCGAACCAATCTTCTAAGCACGAAGACAAAAATAAATCACTGACAGACAGTGCAAGTATTATAAGCAGTCCAAGTGACAACTTTACTTCTGAGTCTTTTTCAACCAGTAGTGGATCACCATACAGTATCAGCTCTGCTACCCTTGCAGAACCCAAAAAGTCCAGGCCTGATGTGCTTCAATTTAGAAGACAAGACTCGGCAGGGCCAGTGCTGGAGGATTCTCGATCACGTAGATCCTCCAGTTCCTCAACAACTGCAACCTCCTTACAATCAATGCATAAATTGTGGCTGGAGGAGCAAGAGGATGCTCTGTATGCTGAGAATGTGAACCGCCATGAAAATCGAAGATACATTCCATTTATGCCCGGAACAGGCCGTGATATTGACACTGGGCCCATTCCTGCAGTTGATCAGTTGATAGAAAAATTTGATACGAATGTCCCCATGCAAAGAAGAGGTAGATCCGCCAAACGGAACAGAATTCATCCAGATGACCGTAAAAGAGCTAGAAGTGTGGACAGTGCATTGCCTTTTGGTCTTCAAGGCAATTCAGACTACTTAAATGAGTACAGTAAAAATCTAGGGAAGTCAACCGAACACTTACTGAGACCTTCTCAGGTATGTCTGCAGAAACTACACACGCAAAACTATAAAACGCCCTTCAAAAGGCAAAACACAACTGGAAGTCTTCGCGTCCAGCATTGTCCACCTGAAGGTATGCAGAAGAAAGGTGTTGGGTGTCTAAAGCCTCACAAACAAAGAAAACCCAACCGCACGCCACCATATGATGAGACCGATAGTACAGTGTTTATTTCATCTACACCGTCGGCACAGAGCAAAAGAAATGGAGAAATGAAAACACTGACATCTACTCCGCAGTTACAAAACTGCATCATTACTTCATCCGAGGAAGGGACGAGGAAGGTTTCTGTTAAAATGCAATCGTCTGCTGGAGGTGCACAGGTTGGTTTCAATATTTACATTTAATTGATGATATTTTTAAAGGTATTTGCAGGTCTATCATGGTTGTGAGTGAATTCGATTCACGTGTCCTGGATGCAGAAGGGGGAACCAATATGCAACTCCTTTTTATTACATGTTTTGTAAAGAAATTGAGATAATGTGCCTGCTCAGCTGAGTACTTTCATTCACTCACACTTGTCACGCCAGCCCTGACCCTGATATACTACCATTGACCATACAGTACATGTAGCATTTATCAATCAGTCCCTTGTGTGTGAATATACAGTCTCGGCTACCACTTCATTTCATTCGTTTTTAAGCAAATGGTTCTCTCCAGTGTTGGCTCTCTCCCCGTATAGTTTATTAAAGGTTATATGTTAACATTTTCATTCTGTGAGGCCTTTGAGTGCATCCTACGGGATCCTTTTGTAAATAAATATTCATGTTTTGTAAAGAAGCTTACATTGTAATGTATTACGTTGTGTGCCCCCTTTTCAGTTTCTGAGGCTAAAAAAAATAAAGGATTTCCCGGCACAGTGGAGTAAAAGGAAAATAATCGCAGTGGCTCTATTCCAGCTGTTGAATCTGGGCCACTATACAGGCAATAACCTTATGAGCCAGGCTGTGCCCTTTCTCACAATACACTTTGATACATTTGGCTGCTGTAGAAGCTCTTGAGTTGCTGATGTGACCCCAATCATTTTAATAAATGCCTTGTCAATCTTATTGTTGGTAATCGGCATGCTGCATTCACTCCATCTGAACTCTGTAGGGCATGCAGCCATCCTTCTTTTTATTCTTTACTCCAAAAGGGGTTTATAGATCATTATTGAAGTGAAACTTCCTTAGTGGCACCTCATTCAAACTAGGGCAAAAAAGAATTGTGGAGACAGAAATGAAACGGATGTGACGTCAGTGCTGGCAGTTGAGGCCGGGCTGTTTTCTGGCTCAGCCCGACCCCAACACTGACATCACACCCGCTCAACAAATCAGATGCGGCGGCGGCGATAGCCGCCGGCGCCGCTCCTAATGGCCCCCGCTCCCCCCACACGGCCGCAGACATATGCGGCGGCGGCGATAGCCGCCGGCGCCGCTCCTAACGCTACTATACGTCCCAGTGACGTCAGGCGCTGGTGGGGGAACTCCGTCAGCTGTCTGAAGCTGCTCCGGTCCCACCGCTGTTATTCCTCTTATGTCAGAAGCATACAGACTCCTCTGTCACCCTGCAAGTCCCCCTGCCCCCGGAGCAAACACTCATGGCCCCGGCTTTGCACTCCTCTGTCACCCTGCAAGTCCCCCTGCCCCCGGAGCAAACACTCATGGCCCCGGCTTTGCACTCCTCTGTCACCCTGCAAGTCCCCCTGCCCCCGGAGCAAACACTCATGGCCCCGGCTTTGCACTCCTCTGTCACCCTGCAAGTCCCCCTGCCCCCGGAGCAAACACTCATGGCCCCGGCTTTGCACTCCTCTGTCACCCTGCAAGTCCCCCTGCCCCCGGAGCAAACACTCATGGCCCCGGCTTTGCACTCCTCTGTCACCCTGCAAGTCCCCCTGCCCCCGGAGCAAACACACTCAAACACACTGACACAAACAAACACACATAATTACATACACATACCTCCGCAGGTGGGCTTGCTGCCACAGGATACACGGGCTGGAGAGTCCTCTGCCGCGGGGCTGGACACTCCTCTGCCGCCGGGCGGGAGACTCCTCTGCCGCGGGGCGGGAAACTCCTCTGCGGCGCCGTTCCCCGCCCACTGCCATGCCGCGCGCCACGCATGCGCAGAAGCGGCTGGCAGCGGCGCCTGGGAATAGGGTGGTTTGAGCGCGCCGCCGGGGGGGGGTGGGGAAGGGGGGAGCTTGAGCGCGCCGCCGGGGGGGGGGGGGGGTGGGGAAGGGGGGAGCTTGAGCGCGCCGCCGGGGGGGGAGCTTGAGCGCGCCGCCGGGTTGTGGGGAAGGGGGGAGCTTGAGCTCGCCGCCGGGTTGTGGGGAAGGGGGGAGCTTGAGCGCGCCACCGGGTTGTGGGGAAGGGGGGAGCTTGAGCGCGCCACCGGGTTGTGGGGAAGGGGGGAGCTTGAGCGCGCCGCCGGGGGGTGGGGAAGGGGGGAGCTTGAGCGCGCCGCCGGGGGGTGGGGGGGGTATCTGCTCACAAGACTCAGACTGAGCCCCCCGGGTCCGCAGCTCCGTCGGGGGTGGGGGGAGTCAGGAGAGAGGGGGCAGGACACAGACAGAGAGACATACGGTACACACAGAGAGATACACATACACTGACAGACACGCACACACTGACATACACACATTGACTGACACACACATTGACTGACACATACACACAATGACACACACACACTTACTCTGACGCACACACACACACTGACTGACACACACACACACACACTTACTCTGACGCACGCACACACTGACGCACGCGCACACACTCTGACGCACGCGCACACACTGACGCACGCACGCGCACACACTGACGCACGCACGCGCACACACTGACACACGCACGCACACCCCAGTGATGTACCGAACACCGCCCCTGAATGATGTGCCTATTCCTTCCCTCTGTCTTCCGTCTGAGATCAGATGCATTGTAAGGAACCCCAACCCTCTCTAATAGCGCGTCTGAGATCAGATGCATTGTAAGGAACCCCAACCCTCTCTAATAGTGCGTCTGAGATCAGATGCATTGTAAGGAACCCCAACCCTCTCTAATAGTGCGTCTGAGATCAGATGCATTGTAAGGAACCCCAACCCTCTCTAATAGCGCGTCTGAGAGCAGATGCATTGTAAGGAACCCCAACCCTCTCTAATAGTGCGTCTGAGAGCAGATGCATTGTAAATTCTTCTGTATTTGATACAATTTTCAAATTAGCAGAGAACTGCAGGGAACCCGTTAGGGATGCCCGGGGGACCCAATGGTTCCTAGGAACCCTGGTTGAAAACCCCTGCTGTAGCGTATTTTTCATGCACTTGATAAAAAGCCCCTTGTGTCATAGATATAATTAACCTTTTACTGTCATTAGGGCATGTAAAAAAAAGCTGTGTGTGCTGTGCACGCGCATAGTAAGTGAAACTTCATTGACTTTTGTCACAGAAATTGACTTATAACGCGCGTGCTCGGCACACATGTGTCAGTGTGTCAGTCAGTGAGTATGTATGTGTTTGTTTGTGTGTGTGTGTGTCAGTCAGTGTATGTATCTGTGCCGGTCAGTGTATGTATCTGTACCGGTCAGTGTGTGTATTTGTGTCAGTCATTTTGTGTGTGTGTGTGTGTGTGTGTGTGTGAGTGTATGTCTCTCTCTCTCTGTGTTGTGTGAATGTCTCTCTGTGTCGGTCAGTGAGTGTATGTGTGTCAGTCAGTGTGCGTGCGTATGTGTGTCAGTCAGTGTGCGTGCGTATGTGTGTCAGTCAGTGTGTGTGCGTATGTGTGACAGTCAGTGTGCGTGCGCGTGCGTCAAAGTGTGCATGCGTCAGTGTGTGTGTATGTGTTTATTGGCAGCAGTACCAGCATCATGAATGTTGAGCGGGTGGGGGAGCTCACAGTGGGGGGGAAGGAATAGGCACATCATTCAGGGGCGGTGTTCGGTACATCACTGGGGTGTGCGTGCGTGTGTCAGTGTGTGTCAGAGTGTGCGCGTGCGTGCGTCAGTGTGTGCGCGTGCGTGCGTCAGTGTGTGCGCGTGCGTCAGAGTGTGTGCGCGTGCGTCAGTGTGTGCGTGCGTCAGAGTAAGTGTGTGTGTGTGTGTGTCAGTCAGTGTGTGTGTGTGCGTCAGAGTAAGTGTGTGTGTGTCATTGTGTGTATGTGTCAGTCAATGTGTGTGTCAGTCAATGTGTGTATGTCAGTGTGTGCGTGTCTGTCAGTGTATGTGTATCTCTCTGTGTGTACCGTATGTCTCTCTGTCTGTGTCCTGCCCCCTCTCTCCTGACTCCCCCCACCCCCGACGGAGCTGCGGACCCGGGGGGCTCAGTCTGAGTCTTGTGAGCAGATACCCCCCCCACCCCCCGGCGGCGCGCTCAAGCTCCCCCCTTCCCCACCCCCCGGCGGCGCGCTCAAGCTCCCCCCTTCCCCACAACCCGGTGGCGCGCTCAAGCTCCCCCCTTCCCCACAACCCGGCGGCGCGCTCAAGCTCCCCCCTTCCCCACAACCCGGCGGCGAGCTCAAGCTCCCCCCTTCCCCACAACCCGGCGGCGCGCTCAAGCTCCCCCCCCGGTGGCGCGCTCAAGCTCCCCCCTTCCCCACCCCCCCCCCCCCCGGCGGCGCGCTCAAGCTCCCCCCTTCCCCACCCCCCCCCCCGGCGGCGCGCTCAAACCACCCTATTCCCAGGCGCCGCTGCCAGCCGCTTCTGCGCATGCGTGGCGCGCGGCATGGCAGTGGGCGGGGAACGGCGCCGCAGAGGAGTTTCCCGCCCCGCGGCAGAGGAGTCTCCCGCCCGGCGGCAGAGGAGTGTCCAGCCCCGCGGCAGAGGACTCTCCAGCCCGTGTATCCTGTGGCAGCAAGCCCACCTGCGGAGGTATGTGTATGTAATTATGTGTGTTTGTTTGTGTCAGTGTGTTTGAGTGTGTTTGCTCCGGGGGCAGGGGGACTTGCAGGGTGACAGAGGAGTGCAAAGCCGGGGCCATGAGTGTTTGCTCCGGGGGCAGGGGGACTTGCAGGGTGACAGAGGAGTGCAAAGCCGGGGCCATGAGTGTTTGCTCCGGGGGCAGGGGGACTTGCAATACAGAAGAATTTACAATGCATCTGCTCTCAGACGCACTATTAGAGAGGGTTGGGGTTCCTTACAATGCATCTGCTCTCAGACGCGCTATTAGAGAGGGTTGGGGTTCCTTACAATGCATCTGATCTCAGACGCGCTATTAGAGAGGGTTGGGGTTCCTTACAATGCATCTGATCTCAGACGCACTATTAGAGAGGGTTGGGGTTCCTTACAATGCATCTGATCTCAGACGCGCTATTAGAGAGGGTTGGGGTTCCTTACAATGCATCTGATCTCAGACGCGCTATTAGAGAGGGTTGGGGTTCCTTACAATGCATGTGATCTCAGACATGCTATTAGAGAGGGTTGGGGGTTCCTCAGAATTTCACTTAGGGTTCCATAACCCAGGGGAGCGCAAACTTTTGCTGCTGCGCCCCCTCTGTCTTGGAGCTGCGTCAAATGACACTGCGGGGTCATGTGACGTCACTTGACCCGTGGCGGCATTTGACGCGTGTGATGCCACATCACATGACCCCGCTGCGTCATTTGATGCCGCGTTGCCATGGCGACGCGTCTGAATCACGGTAAGTTCAGAGTTGCAGAGGCCTCCCGCGAACCCCCGGCATTTCATTTAAATACCTTAGGGGAAGAGTGCGGGACCTCTGCAACCGCCGAGCCCCCCCCAGAAAAATTTCCCGCCCCCCTGGGGTTTGCGCACCCCTGCTTGAAGCACAATTTGCTACGATTGTTACTCTAATTTCCGTGACACAATTGTGTATGGTTTGTTACTGTGTTGCTTCGATGCAAACACACAAACTGGCAGTGGGCGAGTAATGGTTTGTGATTTGTCACACTACACCAGGGGTGGGCAATTCCAGCCTTCAAGGGCCACAGCCAGGTCAGGTTTTCAGGATATCCCTGCTTCAGCGCAGGTGGGTCAGAGACGCGGACTGGAGATGCCCACCGCTGCTGTTCACCGTCATTACAATGATTCCATTGTAAGTAGAACACCAGTTCAGGAGTTTAAACCAGACGTTTGCATAACGTTTTCCTAACTGATGTTTGCAAGAGGTTAAGCAATGTAACAGTTCACATGAAGTATTATTATTTAAGTGTTCTGCAAATGTTTTCACCGTTGTACTTTTTTTGTTGTTGTTGACAGAAGTATTTTTTATGTAAATATAAAATGCTTCAATAACACTGACCGTAATCATAGTTCAATGGATTGCAAGCCCTTCCAGAAGTAGGAACTGTATACTTTGCATTGTCCGAAGGTGTTTAACCTGGATTTTCTTTGTATAAAGGTTTTTTTTTTTTTCCTTTTTCTGCTCTTTATTTTACTGACAACGTTTTGCCAATTTAGAGTTTTTGGTATTTATAGCCACACATTAAATAAGTTATGGTGGGTAAAACAAAGTGACAAAACCCCTCCAATGTACAGTGTACAGCAAATAAAAATACCCTTTGTGAGCACATTCGCATGTCTCAGACAGGTCTGCAGCGCTGCTTTTCCCTGTTATCTCTTAGAATACAGTGCTTCCACTGCAGCAAGGGATTCTGGGAAATGACATGCAAATGAGCTCTGTGTGTCACTCTTTACGTCTTATCCTGGACATGGACCCCTGTATTTTATGCCTGCCGTGTTACATCTGCTTTTGTAAGTATTTAGAAGGCCTTTTTAGGATAGATGCTGAAAATAAATCATTGCGATCCCTGTCGCTTCTTCCCAATAATATTACCGATAGATCAATGGTCAGCTCACAATGAAGCACTATGTGGCCATTCTAATAAGAATGACGTGTTCTCTGCTCCAATTTCTTCATGTAACCGCTCTTCGAATCACTGACAGGGCGCAGAATAGGGAGACAATATATTGATGCCAAGGGATTCGTACTGCAAATGTCTCTTAGTGTCAATCTTCAGCTTGACACACAGCCCTCAAAGAAGCAGCAACATAAAAACTCATCTAGGATGTCACTGGGGCATACCGTACTGTGTGACTAATTGTCTGCATTATTTTAACATGTTAACCCTTCATTCAAATACAGCAAATAGCAATTATGTTTGTCAGCCCTGTTGTAATACAATGTTTATGTGGAGGGCTGGCCGTTTCTCACTGTAGACATGCTTAGCATGATAAATCACTGCTTTTCTGATTTTCTGTATCTGTCGGGCAAAAGTATTAATAGTCCCCACCCTGCTCTCTTGACTATCGCTTCAATACAAGTGTACACACAGGGCTGTACCGAGACCCCGCAGTCTGCAGATACTTCCTGAGATGGAGAAAGAGCAGTCACACCCTTTTAATCCTGTCCAGAATAAACCTTTTCAGTGCTGGACCGCCTGGTTCTGGGTTTAATGCCTCTTTGAATACTCTCTGCATTTTGTGACTGTAGAGATATCACAGAACAAATTATTTCATTCCTGTGGAGAAGCCATGGGGCCTCTGATCATGACAACGGACATGATATGGCCCATAATACACAGGGGCCCAACAAATCTATGTGCATCTGCAATTTAACATGTTTAGCTAATGAAATGCAACAGTGCCCCAAAACATTAAAATGATTAAATTATAATTTAAATAATATAATATATAATATAATATATTATAATATAATATAAATTAAAAATTATTAAAAAACAAAACATTAAAGGCTACACTTGTAATGCTACACTTTATATAAGTGTTAGTCTTTGTTATATCTGGATAAATCTATAACCTCTGCTTAGTAAAGTAATGGGAACTGCTGCTGCAAGTGCTAATAGATTATATACTTGCTCGTATTATTATTTATTTTATTTATAAAATGTTTAACCAGGAAGTAATGTATTGAGTTACTTCTCGATTTCAGGTATGTCCTGGGCACAGAGTTAAGATGACAAATAATACATGGTTACAATACATAGTTACATAAGTGAATAGGGTATACATTATATACAAGACATTGCATGCACAGTAAGAGATAATATATGTTATAGGCGCATGTAAAAGTTACAGACCAGATTAAAATGTGAGACGGCCTTAGTTTTGAAAGAACTTACGCTGGTGGTGGCTGTGAGTCTCCGATTGTTCCAGGTTTGGGGTGCATTGTAAGAGGAGGAGCGGCCAGATACTTTTATTGAACCTTGGGACCATGAACAGTCTTTTGGAGTCAGATGCTGCATGTGGTAGGGGTGAGGAGCTTGATCAGATAGGCAGGTAGCTTGCCCAGAAAGTATTTGATGGCAAGACAGGAGAGATGAACTTTGCGCCTAGACTCAAGTGATGACCAATCTAGTTCTTTGAGCATTTCGCAGTGATGTGTGTTGTAGTTGCATTGGAGAACAAAATGGCATATTGAATTTTAGAGGGTATCAAGTTTGCTAAGGTGGGTTTGGGGTGCCGAGCCGTATACTATGCCCCATAGTCGATAATTGGCATTAGCATCTGCTGTGCGATACGCTTTCTGACCAGCAGACTTGGGGAGGATTTGTTCCTGTAAAATATACCTAGTTTGGCATAGGTTTTGGATGTCAGGGTATCAATGAGCAACTCAAATGTTATATAGGAGTCAAACAATATGCCCAAGTATTTAAAACTAGTAACAGGAGTTAGGGTGGTGTTCTGATCTGGAGCTCAGTCACTGGAAGCTTTAAAAATGTAGCCTTTGTCCCAAATACCATTGTTACAGTCTCGCCAGTGTTTAAAAACAGTTTGTTTTGGGAAATCCAATTTTCAAGTCTCAAAAAGTCAGACTGAAGAATGTGTTGAAGGTCAGAGAGGCTATGGCTGTATGCATATAGGACTGTGTCATCTGCATACATGTGTATTGAAGCTCCCTTACAAGATGTAGGAAGATCATTGATGAACACTGAGAAGAGTAGGGGCCCCAGAACAGAGCCTTGCAGGACACCACAGGTGATATCCAAGGGGTTGGAGTTAGAGCCTGAGATAGACACATGTTGGTATTTACCTGATAGGTAGGACTGAAACCAGTTTAAAGCATGCTGCACTATTCCAGAGCACTGGAGTTTGTTAAGCAGGATAACATGATCCACAGTATCAAAAGCCTTTGCAAAATCTAGGAATATTGCACCATTGAGTTGTTCCATTCCACTCTGGATTTAATTGCAAACTTTTAGCAGGGTAGTTACGGTGGAGTGTTTGGGGCGGAAGCCAGATTGGAATTGGCTAGGGAAATTTGTATAGTGATCGCTTAATTGGCAGCGAACACATTTTTCCATGACTTTGGATAGTATTGGGAGAAGAGAGATTGGCCTGTAGTTTTGAGACAGTGTTTTTGTCCCAACTTTTGAAGATTGGGACAACCCTGGCAGGTTTCCAGGTCTTAGGGATAGGGCCTGCAGACAGAATAGAGTTGATTTTAGGGAAGCAATTGGTTTGGCAATGGCTGGGGCACCAAGTCTTAGGCACTTAGATTGCAGTAAGTCAGGTCCACATTGGCTGCTTAGTTTTAATATGAGGAGCGCTTGTGTAATCTCCTCTTCGGATACTGGGGCAAATTGCAAGCAGTGTTGGGAGAGGGTGGAGCTATAGGGGTACATTCAGAATGAGGTTCATGTTTGTGGTTTGGGTTGCGTTTCACTAATAAGTTAGTAGCATACCCCACAAAGTAATCATTAAACGCATTTGCAATGTCAGTGGGGTTTGTCAGACTAATATCCTCCTGAGTGATATTACTTGGTTGTTGATGGTAGAAGGCTGGAATATATTGTTGATAACCTTCCAGAAGTTAGCTGGGTTTGATGTATTCTTGTGAAGATTGTCAGAGTAATATTGTGCTTTTGCGTGTCTTGCTTGCCTTGTGCACATGTTCTGTAGTGATTGAGATCCTTGGTAGTGCCAGTTACTTTGTAACTTTCCACAAGGCATCCCTGAACTGGTAGAGGGCTATAAGGTCGGTTGTAACCCACGGAAGGTGGGCCCCCGTAATATATAATGCACTTGGTTGCTGTACGAAAATGAAAGCAGGTGTGTGCAGATTTGAAGTTTGTCATTCATTACTCCACTTGTTACTGGTGAAAGTCATGAAAATGTTGCAGGCTCACCCCAGTAGTTTGTATACTTTTCCAATTTTAAATTCAAAGTAATCCCCAAATCCCAAAAGTGTAAAAACACTGGCCTAGATTGACTAAACAGGGCTAAACCATAAAACGCCTTAAGGCCAATTCCAATGAATGGTCCATCAGCTGCCTCACAGCTTGGCACCAGTAAATGTTATTTAATCCCCTAAATAAACTCTTCAGTTTAATTTCACCTTTGTGCACACACACTCCTGATTCATCATGTCCTTAACCTTCTACCTCTCTCACTGTGGCTTTCTTCTTTTCTTATCATGGTTATCCTGTTCCCATCCTCTCTCCCCTACTATTTTTCTTCTCTGTTGTGTCTTCCTCCTTCACTATCTATGGTACTGTATACTGCAACCAGAGTGTTCTTGGACTCCTTTTGAGGTGCCTGGTTCCCACCTTCCGCCTTTAGGGATTTATGTAGAGCAGGGGTGTGCAAAGTTTTTGACCTGCGCCCCCCTGCCTTGTAGCCACAGCTTTCGCGCTCCCCCTCTCCTACGACCCGGCGTCAAATGACTCCGCGGGTCATGTGACGTCACCTCACGTGACCCAGCAGTGTCATTTGACGTGTTGCCATGGCGACACGTCACGTCACATTACCCCGCTGCGTAATTTGACGCTGTGTTGCCATGGCGACACATCACCGAAGACCCGGCTGGTAGCAGGTAAGTGATGTTACAGAGGCCTCACACCTCCCCCGGCATTTAAATTAAATGCCTTGGGGAAGGGCACAGGGTCTCTGTGACGCCACCCACCCCCCCTAAAAAATCTTGCACCCCCCCAGTTTGCGCACCCCTGGTGTAGAGTAAGACTACATTACAAGACCGGTCTACTCAGTCTTGCTTCCTTCATTTGTTTCTACCTTGGCTACCTCCTCTTCTACTGGGCTGCTGTGGTTCAACAGTAGGCGGCAAACGTTGTAGACTGTAGATCAGGGGTGGGCAACTCCCAGTCCTCAAGGGCCACCAACAGGTCAGCTTTTAAGGATTTCCCAGCTTCAGCACAGGTGGCTCAATCAGTGGCTCTTCGACTGAGCCACTGATTGAGCCACTTGTGCTGAAGCCAGGGTATCCTTATAACCTGACCAGTTGGTGGCCCTTGAGGACTGGCATTGGCCACCCCTGCTGTAGATCATGCTTGCCACAATGTTTCTCAAAATTCGGTAGATGAGGAATGAATGCTGGAACGTCAGCTCTGCTGTAGTTTATTTTCTATATGTTAATACTGATTTTCATATTTTCAGGTCACTCCTGATCTTTTGAAGGGTCAACAACAACTTGCTCAGCAAACACATGAGGAAACGGCAAAACAAATACTATTTAATTATTTGAAAGAAGGGTTAGTACACTTAATACACCTATGTGCCCACAGAAATGTCTCTACGGCTCCATACGTATATTTTAATTCTACATTGAAGGAGCCCCTATTTTTATTACGTGTATAGAAATCGGGGGGATCTCTGTGACTAAATTGTGTTAATTCCAGCTACGGGGACCGCCTGCTTCCTGAGATACATAAAAACTAGGGAAGGTGCCGGTAGGTACAGCCCTGTGCTGGGGAAACAAAATGGAGGATACCATCTTCCACATCATGTCACAGCTTGCTATTGGCCCGGGAGTTTTAAACTTCCATGGAGTACAGGTGGCACCTTTTCTGGCAAGTATCCAGAAGCCGGGGGTCTCCGCAGTTGAAATGAAGTTGGTTTAGCAACAGGGACCCTCTGCTTCCTTTACATAGGGGATGGGGAGAGCTACTGCTTTAAATACACACATGATTAATATCAAAACAACTTTTATTTTCAGACTTTTTAGGATTGTGCTTTTGGAATATTTCGTGGCCACATCACTATTCCATTACAGGGGGTGCATGATCAATGTAGCATTGTCTTGTGCAATCCCTGCAGGAGAATCTTTAAAAAAAAGGAGTGTTTCTTCAAATTCCTTTTGTAAATATGCTTAGTTTTCAAGATGCTCGACAGAAAATGTTTTATCTGGTATACCAGGGGTGGCCAACTTCCAGTCTCCAAGGGACACCAACAGGTCAGGTTTTCAGGGTATCCCTGCTTCAGCACAGGTGGCTCAGTCATTATGATTCAGCCACCCGTGCTGAAGCACAATCATTTTTGTAAGGATATTTCTAAATGAAATATCTCAGGATACAGGCGGTCCAGGGGCCATCTTGCACCACATAAAGTAAACAAAATGCATGGATTTAACAAATAAAATTGAGCAGTGTGGATTTCTACTTTTAATTGAGAGAGAATTCATCATTGTTTCCATGTTAGTAATGATTAGTCCGGAGTTATAAAGCAGTTTTTTTAGAAAAGGTACATCAACATGGTTTTACATCAACATGGTTTTACATCCACATGGTTTTACATCAACGTTTGGCAGGGACAGAACATTGCTTGGTTATTTCCCATGTGATCAGTAAAAAAACAATGCAATGTTAACAACTCAAGTTCAGTTCACTTTACAAAAAAAAAAAAGATGTTAAAAAAAAATAATAGTTTAAAAAAAGCGCATGAATTGCTTCATTAAATTATGCTCGCTATTGTTTAATTTTTTTTTTTTTACATAATTATAATTATATATACATTATTTTTTGTTGAACTTATCTGAACCAGTGCTTAGTATAATACAAGCCTAAGGAAACTAAACCATTTTGGGAGAGGATTGCTGCTTTAAAGAGGCAATCCAAGGCAGCGGATTTGTTTTGCGAATATATATATATATTATACAGTGGTCGACAAATCACCAAAAAAATCTACTCGCCACCTAGTACCAAACGTGTGCTGCTTGGGCCAATAGGCGCTCACCACGATGTTAAATCCACTAGCCCGGGACTTGCAAATGTATAGGTTTGTCGAACACTGTATATATATATATATATTTATATCTATATTCCTAGCCAGGGGTCTCCGGAGCTGAACCCATTCATTTCATCCCCTGGTTCCAGAGATACTTACTGGTGAATTAGGTGCCAGTAGCCGGCTACCAGGCTTCACAATATGTCCGCGCTTCAGAGACTTATCGCCCTGCGGGCCAATAGGACACCATGAGGCCATCGACATACTTGAAAACGAGAGGTAACTCTCAATGTATTACTTCCTGGTAAAATATTTTATAAATAAAATAAATCGATATGGTTTCCTATTGGCCCATGAGACACAGGAGCTTTAAACTTGAAAGCTTTGCTTGCTGAGCCCAAGCAGCTACTGGCACCTTGTTCAGAGGCAAGTATCTCTGAAAGCAGGGGGTCCCCGTAGCTGAAATTAACGAGGTTCCGCCCGAAGACCCCCTGCTTCAAATGTATAGTAAAAAAAAAAAAATTGCCACTTTTGAATGCTCCTACAGTATAAGTGTTACCTTGTATTTACCTGTTTTTGATAGTGTTGTTCTTTTAAATGTGTTTAACAATTCTGCGTCCATCTCTCAGCAGTCCTGGGAACGACGATGCCACAAAAAGGAAAGTCAACCTGGTTTTTGAAAAAATCCAGACTTTAAAGTCGAGAGCTGCCAACAAAGCGCAAGTAAATAACCTTACTCCTTTCTCTGACCATTTATCCACACATTATGCACACACAGATCAGACGGGCTTCATGTCATTACACTACTACTTCAAATGACCATTTTATGGCTTCAAGCTTTTTATGACGAGGAAGGTCAATAGTAAGCCACTTATGACTGCCAATCAATTGGATTTATTGGATTTCAATTATTTTATAGCTTCCCGTTGACTTGGGGAAGTTGTTGCCTTTCATTTGGTACGTGTATCAGTGTTTTTAGTTGTACAACTCAACCCCCTTATAACGCTGTGCTTGGGGTCCAAAGAATCACATCGCGTTATAAGCGGATCGCGTTAGAAATAATGTACAATTGTATGCATTGTACAATAAAGTATGTAAGATACCAATAATCGTGTTGTAAAGTATTCATAAATACGAAACCTGGGAGCCACGCTTGCATCGCGTTATAAGCGGATTTGCGTTGTAACGGATGGCGTTATAACGGGGTTGAGCTGTATGTAGAGAGTGAGTGGGTCATTTTGTTCAATGATCCAGTGATAAATATTGTACAGTACATTTATTAAAATGTTTTGCCAGGAAGTAATATGAGTTACCTCTCATTTTCAGGTATGTCCTGGGCACAGAGTTATGATAACAGATACATAGTTACATTAAGTGAGCAGGGTTATACCTTATAATACAGTACAAGACATTGCATACACCTAAAACAAGTTATGTTAAAGGAGCGGCTCAGTGAGTAAAGACACTGACTTTGAGAATGACACTGAGTTTGAACATTGCTCCATTCCCTGTGTCGGCTTCTTCTGACCTTGGGGAAGTCGCTCGTTATCTCCCTGTGCACCAAAAACATTGATTGTAAGCTCATATGCAGGGAGCGTCTGTAAAAAACAAATCCTATGCACAATGATGCTTACCGCGAATAATGCTATCATTGTGAATCTCTTTGAGACCCATTGGACTACATTATTATTATTATACATGACTAGTTACTAGTACAGCAATTCTTAAAAGGGTCAATTCTAGGTAAAGGATTAAGCCCATTACATCCTGGCTCAAGAACAAGAATGGCATCAACTGAGCATGGAATTATATTCAATTGCATCTAATGGAACACACAAATATTTGACTCCTTAAATAACATTTAAGTATGGCAGCATGTGTGTGTACTTTTTTTTTATTTTTATAAGCCAAATCTCATGACTGCTTGCTAGGGCAGATTAATAGAGCACATGCAGTCAAATGTCCTGCTGACATACCCAAACGATCCCCTGACTCAAGTGTACTATATGCTCATTTCATGAATTGCTTCCAGCTACGTGAATATAAATGTACCAATCATTTATTTTCCCTGTCTCATTTTTTTTTTTTACCCTCTTTATATACCTGAAGTACACCCAGAGAAAACTAGTTGACTGTTTTTCTAAATGTACCTAGTTAATTGTCATGGTATATGGCAAGGGTGCGCAAAAAGGGGGGGGGGGGCGCGTGGGGTTAACAGAGGCCCCGAGCGCTTTCCGAAGGCACTTAAAGGCCTCTGTAAACTGCACTTGCCTTGGCTCAGACGGCTTCTGGAGACGTGTCAAATGACGTCGCGGGGCAACGTGACGTCATGATGCCCAAGCGCCGGAGCCGAGGTAAGAGGGGTGGGGGACAGCCGGCAGGGGGCGCAGGGAGAAAAGATTGCGCTCCCCTGGTATATGCAGTACACTCCGTTCTTCATTGACTCTTTCTAATAGTCTTTCCTGTAATAGGCTACTGACAATCACCGCTGTTGTTTTTAAAAGTGCAACTAGTTTGATATAGAAAGTATATGTCTAGACACACATCTGAGAGTAACTCGTATGGACTTTGCAGGTTTCCGATCCTTCGGTGGAAGTCCAGACATTGTTGGAACAGAAAATTGAACTGGAAAAGAAGGCTGCTAACCTACAGAAAAAACTTGATGAGGAGATTAGGGTACTGGCCTTTTTTTTTTAAATTCCTATTTTAAAATGTCTTAAGTCCGCACCGACCGATGTAAGCTTTGCGCTTCTGGCGGCCTCTGCACGAGTCGTTGCAAATGGCATTTTTTTTAACGTAAAATTGACATGCACATCTCATTTAATTGCCATTCTGTGCACCTATATATTAACCATATTTTTCCTGAAGTGTGCCGTAATAATGTATGTGAAATGGTATATACAAAAAAATCCTTTATCTGCGCGTCTAAAAAAGGAAAAAGTTGAAATATCGTCCACCAAGTTGAACCTGTGTGATTCATTTCAAACAACCAGTTATTCGTCATATGTATGGAGTCACGTAACCTTTATACATACTACGGACATTTTATTAGGGTCCGTACAGGCATACCCCGCATTAACGTACGCAATGGGTCCAGAGCATGTATGTAAAGTGAAAATGTACTTAAAGTGAAGCACTCCCTTTTTTCTACTTATCGATGCATGTACTGTACTGCAATCAGCATATACGTGCATAACTGATGTAAATAACGCATTTGTAACAGGCTCTATAGTCTCCCCGCTTGTGCACAGCTTCGGTACAGGTAGGGAGCCGGTATTGCTGTTCAGGACGTGCTGACTGGCGCATGCGCGAGCTGCCGTTTGCCTATTGGGCGATATGTCCTTACTCACGAGTGTACTTAAAGTGAGTGTCCTTAAACCGGGGTATGCCTGTATTACTTATTAACCCTACAATTTTGACTCTCCAAACAAATGTCAAACTTGACCCATACTGACACACACTTTTGAAGGTTGTATTCCACTGAAAAGGACTTTGTTTCCCCAATAAATCTAGACTCGGGAAAACAACAAAGAAGAGAAATACAAGAATAAAGCAAATATGAAAGATATCCATAAGCAACTTGAACAAAGTATGAGCGAAAATATTGTACTTCATGAACGATTGGGAGAGAGTGAAAAGGAATTAAGAAAGAATATTGAAGAGTGAGTTTCCCTTTGCCCCCATGTGTCCTAAACAATGTGTGGTTATTTACATTTTTTTTTTTAAGGCAAATGGCTGAAAAAATGTGCATTTTAATTAAGATATTTCATGTGTTTCTATGATTTTTCATATAAATTGTACATAGGTCAAATTGGCAGCACTGTTACGTGTCGGTTTACCATATAATACTGGTGGTTATTCATTAAATACATTAACCATCCTTCTGGCCGTTGCAAACACTAATGGCCACTTAAATTCATTGTGGTTAACGGCCACTAATGATGGTGGGAAAACTCTTGAAGGTGCAATCCTAAATGATTAGGACTAATGACAACTATATTTTTAATTGGGGTAAAATCGGGAATAATAATATATCTGCATGTATATATCATTTTGGAAGAGCGGGGATATGTTTTCACTTAACGCTGAGGATGGATAGGGTAGGATCATATGTGCTCTTGATAAGGTAGTCCGATTTAGTTTCACCATATGCCTGTCCAATAACCAACAAGAACCAACCAAAAAAGAGGCCATAGGAATGGAGATCTAGGACAGTAAAACCCATCTTAAACTTAAGGTTACAATGCTTTATTTATCTGATTTCCCGCCCCCCCCTTTTTCTTTTAAGATGCAAGTCACCACGTTTTATCCTTTTAAACATACACGTATCATATTGGTACAGTATGGAACAATGCACACATATATAAATAAAAAAGAACACTAACGTCCGGTATGTTTCAATTATGTTACCTTACTTGGTCCTCAAGGATAGACACTTGAGCCTAGTTCAACCCCACATTAGTAATTAACGCTCATAATTGTGTGAAACAGTAATCACCAAAATGTATTTGTGTGTATATAATTTTATATACCGTGTTTCCTCGATTGTAAGACGCACCATCGATTTGGCCCTTACAATTGAGGAAAATTACTTTTTGACTAATCATGTTTCAGGAGAGGTCCCAAGTCAGCGGAGGATGAAGCGGACGGCAGCGGCAGGAGAGGTCCCACGTCTGCAGATGGTTGAAGATGGACAGCGGGCGGGAGAGTGCGGGAGTGCAGCTGCAGGACCGGTCCCAAGTCTGCAGGTGAATAAAGATAAGAAGACAGCGGGTGGACATGCAGTGACGGATGCGGCAGGAGATCATAACAGGAGAGCAGAGCAGGAGCAGAGCGGCATAGGGGAATGGCTGGGGAGGTGCACACTGTAACCAGAAGTCAGACACCAGTCAACGTCCGGTGTTACAGTGTGCACCTCCCAAGCTGTTCCCCTATGCTGCTCTGCTCCTGCTCAGCTCTCCTGCTATTATGGTCTCCTGCCACTGCTGCCACTGCATACCCGCCCACCCGCTGTCTTCTTATCTTCATTCACCTGAAGACTTGGGACCGGTCCTACTGCCGCCGCACTCCCACCCGCTGTCCATCTTCAACCATCTGCAGACGTGAGACCTCTCCTACCGCCACCCGCTTCGTCCTCTGCTGACATGGTATCTCTCCTGAAACATGGTAAATGAAAAGAGGGGGTTAGTGCTGTAGACACTTTTTTTTCAATTTTTTTTAATACATCGATTCTAAGACGCACCCCGATTTCCGACATGTGAAATTC
>NC_134500.1:19197713-19248447 GCF_040206685.1 Ascaphus truei
AGATGTAACCTGCCTTCGATATCCCTCTTGCTAATTCCTACAGCTAGATCAGGCTCCCACCCAGAGAACCTACTGCAAGTTCAACAGATCTACTGTATAGTGAAAGCATAATGCTAGGAGCCCAACCCGATGTACGTTTCTCTCCTCTGCAAGGGAGATTCGTCAGGGGCAGGGAGCAGGTGTGTCCCAACCAGGTGACACACATGCTTACTGCCCTTGACGAAGGGAAACGTACGTCGGGCTGTTGAATCTGCAGTATATGTTTTCACCACACTTATTAAATGCTCTCTGAGTTGTGACTCATACTGAGTGTTGCTTTTATAGGGGGTGATTCCGTTATATGGGAATTTATAGGGGGTTCTATATTGGACGTTTAGATAATTGGCAGATTGTTGTTTGTTATGGTACTATTTAACTTTATAGCCTATACCAAGAAATTGTTTTCACTGGACAGAACTATGAATTGACTGTGCAGTGTTTCTAATAATTCATCATGAAATAAGGATGCAGCAGCTTCCCACTCCTACTGTAAAAAAATCTTGATTTCTTTTCCCTTCTTGGAAACTAATTGTTTTGATCATTCTTCATTAGTCTTCTTTCCAGGGCCCTCCATTCACAATGGACGCTTTTTTTTTTTTTTTTTTTTAAATATATATATTGAGTATTTTTAATTGCTAATGACATGAACAGAAAGAGGAGCCTGTTTTGTGTAACAGTAAATGTCTGGGACACAAACGTGATGGTTGTTTGCTAACAGAAATACATTTTCGATTTTTTTGTATTCGTAGTTGTTGCCTTTTTTAAACAACATAAGAATTTTAATGTAGTTAAAATGGCTGTTACTTGCTTTGAAGTCGTACAGTATTTATATTCTCTATTTTGTGTGTAACTCTGTCTCGCCATGAGCAGCCAATCTACCCTTTGTTTCAACTTTGCCACTTTATTCCCTCTAGATTGTGAACTCTCACAAGCAGGGCCCCTGTTTGTCCTTGTTTGGTATGTGATTGTTGATGTAATTTACATAATTCTGTTTCTCCACTGTGCTGCGCTGTGGCATATGTTGGTGCTTTATAAATAAGAAGTGTAAGAATAAATGGAAGAAGTAGACCACGGGTGCGCAAAGTTTCTGTGCTGCGACCGCCTGGCAGCCCCCAGCACTCGTGCCCCCCCTTTCCTGTGAACCGGCGTCATGTCATGTGACACCACGTGACCCCGCAGCGTCATTTGACGCGTTGCCATAGCGATGCGTCAACAAGCTGGCTGAATTCAGGTAAATTGAGGTTGCAGAGGCCTCGCGTGATCCCCGGCATTTAATTTCATTGCCTCGGAAATTAAGCACGTATTCTTGTTTCGGGGGGACGGGGGGTCCTCTGAGTGTGTTTGTCAATCAAGTATTTCCTCTACCCTCATCTCCTCCTCTACTTATCAGAGAGCCAGTAATGTTAAGAGTAGAGAGGGGATCTTTGCCAGTGCAAAATCTTGTTGAACACTGTGATATCACACAAAAGTGAGACGTCAAAAGGAAATCAAACCCCTCCCATGTGTCCACTCCCAAACAAGCTCAAATATTTTTATTTAAAAATACTTGCGTGTTGGATTTTATTAGGGAAAAAAAAGGCATCGGTCACACCGTTGTAAGTCCTTAAGCATGAGCATGCACCTTTAAAATCATCTTTCATTCCTGGTGTTTGCGAGGGTGTGTCTTCTCAATGTTAAATATGTTCTCTAATCCCTTATTTTATGTACCTAGCAATGCAACGTTTGTAGTTCAGGGTACTACAGAAACATGTGGGAGGATGGGTGGGTCTGAAAGTCCCAGGCTCGCTGGACATACCGTTAAAGCACTAATGGGCAGATGGCGTAGAAGATGTACAAGGCCATATAACTGTAAGCATCCAGGCAAATGTTAATGCACAAGGTATTTTCTCAAAAGTAGAAGGAAAAAAAATAGTGTCCAAGGTTTCTCTGAGCTGGAAAAAAACACAGATGAAAGAAAGATCCGAGAAATACAGAATGTGCAGGGAGTTTACATGGAGCAGCCCTGATACACCTGGTTAATCATTAAACAGATCCGTGTGTGTGCTGTAGCAGTACGAAAAACACCCCAGTGTAAATTTAGTCCTAGTCACATGGTTCAGCAAAATGTTGTTTTTCTTTTAGAATTAATGTGCCTTTTTTCATCAGACTCGCAAATGTTTCCTGCTAAATCTCCAGCGGCTTTCACATTCTATCATGTCAAATAACTAGTAAGTAACGTGTTGTAAACTACTACACGAAGCTCGTGGTACCTCCATGTCTGAACTGTTACAAAATATTACCAACGTGGCAAGAAATTGTTAGAATCGAAGGCAAGTTCAATCCCCTTCGGTATGGGCTGTTTCCCCGCGGTCCCATGTTAACTGACATTCAAACCAATGGCAGGAAACGCGGGGTCGCGTTGCGATAACCTGAAGCGAAGGTTGGCGAGTCCCCCGTTGTGCAAGAAGTCCTCGGTTTTACTGTTTCTTTCTAAATATACTACCGTTATTAACATTGTTATTAAGGGCGAGTCCTACAAGAGATGTTTGGCACACACAGCATCCACATTCCTTTATAACTTAAAAGTGTGACGGATTTGCTGTAGTTCTAGGTATTTGTTGTACTGCTGATCCTGGGGAAATGTAGACTTGGAAGATGAAATTACAGTTTAAAGAGTTTTGGAAAAACATTTGTCTCTCCCAAGTGTGCGTAAGAGACACCTGTGAGCTTTTGAAAGCCGAGTTCACTATAATTACTTCTATAAGAGATTAGCAAAATCCAAGATAGTGTATATGGCTGCATAAAGAAAACACCTGTCAAAGCGCCTAGCTATTAATCATACACAAATTTGGTGCTAACCTCTTTCTGTGTACCATTACAGGACCTAGTGACCAAATATGAACTGGAGAAGCAAATTCATTAGTTACTAGCTGATATACCCGGCGTTGCCCGGGATGTAAATCCGTAATAGGTAGTATTATTTATAAATGGTGGAACAATAGGTTGAGTATTTGTTGGAAAGGTTGGATAATAATGTTGAAAAGAAAGATGGAAGAAAATGTAATACGATGTTGTATAAAAATGGTTTATTATAAACACACCACAGTACAATGTATATTTTGGTGACATAAGTAATGTAAAAATGTGAGGCGTGTGTCCTGCAAGGGTGTGAGCGTGTGTGAGGCGGCGGGTGGGTGTTCAGTACGGGTGGCGCGTGGGTAGTGAGTGCTGGCTGTGGGTGGGGGTCCTGCTAGGGTGTGAGGCGGCGGGTGTGTGGCGAGTGCGCGTGACAGCTGGTCAGTGATGTTGTTGCGTAGGGGCAGGAGGCGGCAGGTGTGTGTCGAGTGTGGTGGGTGTCTGTTGAGTGCGTGTGGCGGCTGTGTGGCACAGGGGTGTGAGCGGTGGGCGGGTGAAAGGCAGAAGGGCGGGTGGGCGAAAGGCAGAGGCAGGAGGGCGGCCGAAAGGCGTTGAAGGAGGGGAGGTGAAGGGGGGGTGAGGGAAGGCGGAGGGGAGGTGAGGGGGATTTTGTGAGGGGAGGCGGAAGTGTGAAGGGGGAGGGGAAGTGGAGGGGATGGGGGGGAGGGGGAGGGAGGTGAAGGGGGGGGAGGAAGGGAAGTGGGGGGGAGGTGAAGGGGGGGTTGGAAGGGAAGTGGGGGGGAGGAAGGGAAGTGGGGGGGGTGCGGGAGGTGAGGGGGGGAGGTAAGTGACAATTTATCATGTGGCCACTTGCTCCCCCTTCCCCCAGTGTCTGCCGGTCTTCTATCCCTCCCCCCCCCCCGAAACATCCCGCCTGTTGTGGGCTGCTCCCTCACCCGTCCGGCCGCTCCCTCCCTCACCTGTCCGGCCGCTCCCTCATTCACTGACCCGTCCGGCCGCTCCCTCACCCGTCTGGCCGCTCCCTCACTCACTCACCCATCCGGCCGCTCCCTCACCCGTCCGGCTGCTCCCACGTGGATGTGAGGTGGGAGGCCGCGTGTTGTGGCCGCTCCCCCGCTGTGTCCCGGGCGCTCGCTCCGCTCCCCCGCTGACTGTAGCGGCTGGGGGGGGCGTGTGTGTGTGTGTGTCTCTGTGAGTGTGTGTGTGTGTCTGTGTGTGTCTGTGTGTGTCTCTGTGAGTGTGTGAGTGTGTGTGTGTGTGTGTGTGTGTGTGTGTGTGTGTGTGTGTGTGTGTGTGTGTGTGTGTGTGTGTGTGTGTGTGAACTTTGGCTCGTCACTCCGCCTCAGGCCAATGAGAGGTGTGCGGGGGCGGGCGGGCCAAGGGAGCCATCTCATTGGCCTGAGGCGGAGTGACAGACCAAAGGTCCAATGTGATTGCCGCTAGGGACAGGACAACCAGACACGCATACTACCCTTTGAGAAATATATAGATAGATAAAATATCTAATGTTTTTGTATTCTCCTTCACTTAAAGGTTTAAAAATACAGTGGAACATCCAATGTTGTCACCTTGTGTCCTTTTACAACGATTTTTCCTAGTTCCTTTGTTCAATTAATTAATGAATATTACCTTTTCTGCCCAACCACTGCCAGAAGTGTAAGCAAAATGAGGCTTCCAATTTGAACAAAGTGAACAGTGATCATTTTGGTATGGATCTATCTATCTCAATGTCTTGTATAGCGCATATACCGAGCGAACCCTGCTCCTATGCGCTTTTTAAAAACTCCAAAGGTGGAGCAAAGAATCAATTGGGGTTCGGAAAGGCGATTTTCAAAGAGCCAAGTCTTGACCATTTTCTGAAAATGGGATATACTTTTGGATGTTTCTGATGGATATGAGGGGTGGTAAGGGTGGGGAGCATTCCATTGAACGGATTTCTTTTTCTTTGCATTTTCATATTGCACAAGGGAAAATCAGAGTTTATTCTAAATGTTCAATATTTTTAATGAAATGTTATTAAAAAAAAATACATTTGACATGGTTTCGCGTCTGTGCTAAATGCCGTGTGGATCAGCTGCATGATTTCAACCTCTATTGTGCAGCAGAGATCTTAGTACTTAAATAAGACCGTTTATTTCTCTTTTGATTATGTTGACTTGAATCTGTGTGTTTTGGTTTCTGATATTTAACAAAACCTTAAACCGCTCTTGTATCTGATGGGCTAATCCTTTAAATTGGCAGCTGTAAGGTTTGCTGGTTTTGACCTGATATTTCCCAGGAATGTCAATGCATTATAACTTCTAAGAAACTCAACCACTTCTGCGATCCAGTGCAGATTATCTGCTTTTAGAATGTGAGCTTTTCTTGTCTTTGATTTTTTCACTCTTGGCCTTTTCTTTTGGCTCTGGGGTTCAACTGAGGCAGCGTGAAGAAGGCTTATTGGTACTTCATTTAGATACCGGTCAAAACATTTTTTTTTTAACGAAACACTTTGTATAGTTAGATTTATTTAATTTTTTTTCAACACTATTTACTAATGTGTCCATTTTTCCCCCTAAAATATGACATATTTAGTTATTTGTGGACATTTTTGTTTTACTGTAGGTTCTGGAAAAATATATGATCTTCTATGATCACTAGACCAATATTGAAAAGAAAATGTACACCAATAATAGCCTTTCTAAACAGTAAACAGATCAGCTGTTTAGATGTTAAAACATAGACAATCAAGGCATATGGACACTTGAAATGTGTGTATTGATGGGAGTTCTTTATCCACAGCTACAATATGCATCGTTCAATGTTTTTGTGTTATGGTGAACTTGATCACCTCCATTGGCTCAGACGGTCTAAATGTTAATAGCACCGGGGGTACTAGTGTGGTCTCCTGAAGCAAGCAGTAATATTAAAGTACAGTAGCAATACTCCAGCCACTTATTTGTGTGTTTGTTTTACCTCTACCTCAGGGGAGCTCAGTCCCCAAAATATTGAAATTTAAACCGACCCAAAGAAGTATTATTCTCTGGGAGAACAACATGGTGTCTCGCTCCAGAGGCAGATAAAGAGCCATATTATTCCACTGCCCATTATACTGTCAAAAAACAACATTTAGTAAAACATGGATGATCATTCTCTAAACCATCCCCCACCCCTCTCGCTCCATTAGTTTAAGTACTGTATACTTTTTGAGGATGATAGCTGACTAAACACTATCCTTTTATAATTAGTGTATTCTTTGACTTATCCGAAGGGCAGAGAACTTTTAGGAGGGCATCCTTGACGTAGATCAGTGGTGCTCAACTCCAGTCCTAAAAACACCCCCAACAGGTCAGGTTTTAAGGATATCCCAGCTTCAGCACAGGAGTCCATGTACAAATGAGTCCTCCTTGGCGCTGGTCGTTTACTCGGGCTCAATGCATTTCATGGAAAATAGAGAATAGAGAATACAGTGTATACTGACACGCGTAATGTGAAACAATATCACCTCCGTGTATGAAACTAATATCACCAATAATATTCCACCAAATAGTTTGTTTTTATCAGTTCTGTGCTATGTTTTCATTTTTCTTTTCTATATACTACTGCTGAGATTTCATCATCCAACAGCGGGGCCACTCATTTCATCAAGTTACTCAATTGTGAGTTTGTTTTAAGTAGCAGCCACAGTGTATTAAACTTAAACCCTCTCCTAGTTATATTGTGAAGGGTTATATTGAACTCCTTGGGGTCACACTGCCATACTGATTTAGGCTTTAAAGAGTATATATCTGATAGTGGTTTGTACTTGTGTGTTTTCCCTCACCGTTCTAATTATTTGGTGGAATAGTATTGGTGATATTAGTTTCGTACAAGGAGGTGGTATTGTTCCACATTAAGTGTGTCACTATACACTGTATTCTCTATTTTCTATTGTTCATGAAATGCACTAAGCACGAGTAAAAGACCAGCGCCCAGGAGGACTCTTATGTACAAGGACTATTTCTATGGGATTTGAATAACCCCAGAGTACTCACGGCGTGGATACTCTAAATTAATTTTGTTTATATTTGTTATATTAATTGATTGAACATTCATTTTACATTAATTTGTCTGTAAATTAGTTTCAATGTATTTGTGGGGTATAGCACTATAGATGTGGGGGGGTCTTTAGGATTGAAGTTGACTACCCCTGATGTAAATGATGATGAACATAAATGAACGCATAATGTCCGAATAATTCAACTACACGCCTCCAGAATGCGGGTTTCGAGTTCACACTGTGTGTAGCATTCTGCCGCTCTGTGTAGGTGGTTTTGGTGAGAAAACAGAAATCAACATTCTGTTTGCAGAGCTCGTCCAGCTTTCCCGTTCTCGAGCTGCTTTTACTCTGCCTATGAAAAGGGGGAATCGCAAACAAAGCGCAGCCACCAGTGGCGTGCTTACTAATTAGTAACATTTTATTGAAATTCAGAGAAAAGAGAAATCGACGGATAAATATGTGTTGGATCCTCTACAAAAAATGCCAGGATATTATACACTGCCAGACTCCCAAACAAATCAACCTGTCATCTAGCTGCAAAGATTTCACTTTTCTGTTTTGCAAAGAGGGACGATTGTTTGGGGGGGGGGGGGGAGGAAGGGGAGAATAGCTCTTGAACTTGTTAGTAGTCTTGTACTCTTGTGCATAAAAGTAGCATTGATTCTTCAACAGTGATGGAATTTGCTGAATAACCGCTTTGCAGATTCATTAGCATATTGTACATGTCAATTCATCTGTCTGCTGGGGGAAGAACAACAATGATTGTATTGATTCGGTGAGTTGAGTAATGACTTATGATTGATCTTATTTTGCATTCACTTAAACTCCATTTAAAAAAAATGGGGTCACTGGGGGGAAAAAATTGACAAAGGAATTTAATGCAGCTTACATAGTGAGAAGATTTTGATTTTAAAAACTGAATGTAAAAAATCCTTAGAGACAAATATTGTATTGTGACATATCTGTAAGTATATGCACTTCTTTTCCTGCCTTTCTATCGTAGAATTATTAGGACTCTTATCCATTTCTTGCAGATATGTCCAAATCTAAACCCTTTTAAATAGATTGACAATAAGCTCTCAAAGAGTTTTACATTCGGGTAATTAAAAATAATAATAGATAAATAGCATTCAAAGAACTGCAACTATTTTTTGTAGATGGAAGTATGGAGGCTCATATTTACTAAGCCATCTTGTACTGTAAGACACCTTACAGACCATTGACTTCAATGAGCTGTGACGTGTCTTCCAGAACAGTAAGGTTTCTCATGGCAGAAGATCAATTGGTAAATATGACCCTATATACCTACATGAAGCCAAATGTGACAGCATGAGTACTGAAGTTATTGTGTAACCCACCAGTGATAGAATGGATATACATTCACAGTATGACCAAGAGGTTATTGACAAACTGATTAGAGACTATCTCAAATTAGGATCCTCTATTTGATATGATACCTGTTGCAGAATGTGGTGGAGGTGCAAGGCTTGAGTGGCTTTTGGGGCCTTGTGATTGGAATTCCTGAGATTGGCCATTGAGGTCACTATAAGAGCGTTCCTTTATGTTCTCGCTGTCTTTCTAATAGAAGCTTCACTGCATACCGTACATACATGAATATGATTAACGAGCATAGAAAGTTTGTGTAAAACTGCTCTCTGCATTGAAATTGTTTTAGTATCATAAGCTTTCGAGCTTAATGAAGCACCATTAAAGCACCCAAAACAATCAATCTTAAACCTCTGAAGAAATAATATAGTTACAAAGCTTAATTTTATTGGGTGAAAAGCCTGTTATTTGGGGGTTTATCACACCGCCCCAGATCTGTGTTCTCTCAAGAAGCTACTGTGACACTTATCTAAATGTAGTTGAGTAGATGACAGCCCTGCTTCACTTGAAACATTCGTTTTCTTCAAAGCCCCAGCAAAGTACACTTTCAACATCAAAAAGACCTTTAACTCAATCCTCTTACTCACTAGACTGTTACTAAGCGATTTCTCAATTTTTCCCATCAAAATGTAATATTTTGTTGATGCAAACGCAGCAAATCTTGACACAAGACCTTGACAAGTATTGATTTTGTGAATTGGCGATGTTGACACTCTGGCTAAACTGACTGTCCTGCTGTTACTTTTAAGTGATATGCGGATCGTATGTTGTACTTCAGTGCTACAGTGTTACTTTACAGGTCCTTCCAGCACCAAAAGGTTATCTACCTGTAGCCAGATTTCAGCCAGATTTCAGATCAGTGATGCTACTGGTTTACATTGCTTACATACCTTAAAAGACCCAAGTAAGGTGGACATTTTTGACCACACATTTCTGCTTATCCTCTGGTTAATAAACCTTTCCGCAAATGTCTTTGTGCTGACAAGGGATCAATGTATTTGTTACCCTGATATATTACCCTGATGTGGTCTTGGTAGCATCTACTGAATGAATTAAACGTCTTTGCACTGTAGCTTGGAGGTCTCGGTCTCAGACAAAAGTAAGTTCCCAGTTCTACTTGTGCACCATTACTAATCGAATCATTTTTTCCTCCTTAGTCACCATTGCATTATTCATTCCACCCCCTATTATTTCACACACCCTTTTCTCCCCTTCCTGTTTATGGTCTCTTGCTCCTACGTCTTTCAGCATATTTCCTTTTTCCTCTGGTTCCTGGCTTGTTCCCTTTGCTGTCCCTTTCCAATACTGCCATGAGTTGTAGTCCCTTTAATCAGAGCCGGCTTTATAGCGGTGACAAACTGCGTCCCGCGCTCTTCCCCGGCCCAACTTCCGTAACCATAGTTAAATGTTGTGGTAATAAAATTAACCACCACAACATTTAAACTGTGTTTACCGAATTTGGGTGCGGAGCGAGCGGGCCTCTGTAAGAGCCGGCATCCCCTGGTACCGCGTGTCGATACGCCGCCTTGATGATGGCGCAACGTCATATGAAGCGAGGGCGAGCAAGACGCCAGCGCATTGTGCTGTCATCACGACCGGAAGCGCCGAATGGCAGCTTAAAGAAAATCTTAAACAGCCTACCACTATAGCTGAAAACACACACCTTTCTTAATTGTCAAAAGCAGCAATTCTGGGGGGGGTGGGGGGAGAGGGGCGTTTTCTCTGGAGTTTCCTCTGGGGAAAGGGATATTTATTAACCTTTTTATGTGGCAGTAAAATGAAAGATTTTGTATAAATTGCACTTACACAGTTTGTAATCCTCCCTACGTACCATTGAGATTGTAAGCTCTCTGGGATAGGGTCTTTGCCTTGTGTTGTCATTTACCTATTGAGCTTATCTTAATGTTGGCGCTATATAAATAAAGCCAGATATACAAAACTATACATACAAAGATGTCCACTGGGGTCATCCAATAGGAAGCTGCAATGTCTGGCTATTGGCCCATGGCAGTAAAGCTTGGATAGCAGCCATATTGATTTGCCAACAGGTACCAATAACACAGGTGTAAACAAAGTTAAATATCACAGAAACCACGTAGTTGTCAAAGATAATACAGCGCCATTCTGCTCCAGGGGAACCCCCAGTTCTGATTCTGGGGGAGGGGAAGAGATTCTGGGGGAGGGGGAGGGAGAGATTCTGGAGGAGGGGGGAGATTTACTGCATTTAAATATCAAACTGTGGCTAGATAACACAGGATGCACTATTAAGTAGCTTTTATATTCACTGTTAAAATATAATTTAATATTTTAATTATAAACTGTTGTCTGTGTATAACAAGCGCCCTCGCCAGTCAGTGTTGTACGTTTATTGTTTGAGTAGACTTGCATTTATTGGCCCTCTGTACTGATCAGTCCCCCATCTGCAAAACGTGAGCAAAAAATTGCATTCATTTGACTTTTTTTTTTTTTTTTTTAGATCATTATGTGGCTGTTTCACATCAGTTTTCCAGCCCGTAGAGCAAGAGTGGCCAACTCCAGGGTCTTCCACTAAGCCACTGATTAAGCCACCTGTGCTGAAGCAGTAATATATCCTGAAAACCAGAACTGTTGGTGGCCATGGAGGACTCGAGTTGGCCACTCCTGTCGTAAAGTATGATGAAGACAATGTCAACGCTTTAGGGATAAGGAGGGGCATAGAGTGTACTGTAGGTTCCTGGAGCACTTGCAGGATTAGAGCAACAGACTATATGTTATTTATAACTGTACACTAATTATATCAAATCTCTTTAAAAAAAAATGACGTTTCAAATGTTCAAGGTTAGGTGCAATGGGCAACACTCGATGTATGTTGCCGGTTGACAGGTTTAATGCGACATAGACAGCTTAGCTGCCTTTAGCTGCCGTCTTTTTTATACTGCAACCCCGTAATTTGGCAGTCAAAAATCTACATCCTTTGTACTGCAAAAAAAGGGTCTCATTTAACATCTTGCTATATTAAGAACTTTTTGTGGGCCTGTGATGTCCCTTCAGTTAATCTCATTCCAGTCGCTCTCTCACCAGCTAGTAATGCTGACAAACACGTTCTCAATAACTACTCTCTTGTCGCGCCTAATAACCTCGTCTTGGCCCTCTTCCTGTCCCCCTTTGTCTACTGTTGGTCCTGCACACAGTTGTAGCAGGTCAAGCATTAAAGGATCCGCTTCCATTGTTTCCTTATTTGCTTAGCCTATTATTTTCCTTTTCTGCTGACATGGCGGGTGTAAGGAGCCCACTAGGCAGCACATTTCTTTGGTTTCTTTCTTTCTTTTTTATTATCTTGGATTCATTATGTCAAACGACCTTGTTTTTGTTACTTTGCTTGAACTTGAGGCAGGCTTTTTTAAGTAAGGGACAGAGAAATAGTGTCTTCAGATTACAGTACATGACATATACAACTTAAAGCTGCAGACCAGGCAATATCCTATATATGTTTATTATTATTTATTTTTTAATAAATCAGTTCTGTACTATGCGAAATTACTTGTAGCATTTTTTTTAAACAACTTTGAATGACATTTTTAATGTATTATAATGTAACAAGCATTTTTGTTTCTATAGCAACCATTTAAAAAGTCACATCCCCTTCTTCTGAAACAGGCTCTGGCACACCCCTTTCTGAACCCTGTCCTCTCTCTAGCAGTGCACCAAATTGTATTTAGTGCCTGCCAGCCACTTAGTGAACCCCTGTGCCGAATCTTCGCCGATCAATCACAGGAGAAAGGATTGGTCGGCAACTTGGCTACTTACTCATCATTGTCTAGATTTTATTGACGCACATATTAAAGTAGAAAAAAAATGTTCAAAAAAAAACCGGTAGCTCGGACTGCTGCTTTAAAGCAGAAGAAAAGCAGATTAGCAAATGACATCGTAAGCTCTCAAATGAATAGTCATAGTATGATAGTAATAGAGAATAGAGGGCATCAATTACTTTTATTAGCAAACCTAGAGTATCGCTATTTTTTTATTTATTTTTATTTATAAGCCACCCGTTCCAATTTCTTTTTGCAGATAGTGGGATTTATTAAAAAGGCCCTCCGAGCACTGGCTGTAGCCAACATCGTACATTTGTATAATCAAGCAATCGGACTACTGGCCAAAGTCTTGGAAGGGTCAATATATCTGCACTATAAACACATACTGTAGTGCCGACGAGTATTCTAAAACAAATCTGGGGCAATCACCAACAAGACCCAGGTACATGCTGCAACATTTCAGTGACATTTATGCAGAGACTAATGGCCCATCGGATTAACAGAGGGAGTCCCTGGCAGTCCCATTCAAACTGAATGGGACTGCCAGGGACCCCTGCTGTGTTAATCTGATGGGCCATTAGTCTCTGCAGAAATATCAGTGAAATATTGCAGCATGTACCCAGCATGTACCTGGATCTTGTTGGTGATAGCCCCAGATTTTCCAAGGCAAGTTTAAGGCAAGTTTTAGAATACTCGTCGGCGCACCTGTACTGTATATAATATGCACAATACACATGACACAATGTTGTACCTGCACAATACTTTTTACATTACTCTGATAATGGAACATACTGGTGGGTTTTTTCCCCCCAACAGGACACAAATGATCTGGTTAGTCAGAAGAATGAAGCTAATCACCTAAAGACTGCGTCTGAAAGTAGAGTGAAAGGATTATTGCAAGAGAATGAGGAGTTAAGAAGGAAGATCAAGCAGCTTGAAGCCAAAATAGCTGAACTTCATCAGAAAGTTGATGAGCTACTTGAAGAAGATGAGAGAATAAAAGAGAAACTGAAGAAATCTGAGGTAATAAACATTAAAAAGGATGATGTGCCCTTTACGTACCATTGATGCATGTCTTGGATTTTATTTTTTTTCTCCAGCGTTTCTAGTCCTAAATGTAAAGACATTTCCAGATCCCCAGTATCACACTAACTTTTAATGCGGGGCTCAAAGAGAGAGAATATGTTAAAATACCAAACAAAAACTCAAAGGGACTGCGAACAGACGTATGAGGATGGATTTCAACATGGAAATGGTGAACTTCCCGCTCTCTGCTTTTCGATCTGTCAAAGGGGTCAATTGACTTGTTGACTTTCCATGGCTGCTGTTTTGCACCAATGGCCAAAGCCATTAGTAAGCAGCTCAAAAGAAAAACGGTTTCTTTGTTATGCCAACTGCAAGTCCCGAGACAGCCGTGGCACCCGGAGCCAGCCTCCCAATTCAGCCTCCACATCCCATGATTGGCCTATTGCTAATGCAGCACCCCTGCACACAATATACTTCTAGCAATCCTGTAAGCATTTTAATTTTATAGGACATTCCCCCTCCCCCCCAGACATATAAAAGCATTGACCGTATTCCGAGTAAGGAATAAGACCGTAAGGCTGTTTGTAGTACAGCGATATCGTAAAATTGGAAGGGCTTGGCCATTTTAGGATTAAAACAAAATATAAAAATCAGTGAGCAATGGGGACTAATCACTAACCTAGAGAGCGGAAAAGTGACATTTTATATAGTGTGGTGAAGACATCTTGAAAAAAGAAATGACCCGAGGAGCTTCACCTCAATGCCAGGTATGTTTTGTGAAGGCTGGAGGAGCACAGCGATTAAAGTCACTGACACTGAAATGAATGACACTGACTTTGAAGCAGGGGATCCTGGTTCAAGCCCCGTGTCCGCTCCTTGTGACTTGGGGGCAAATAAATTCTATCTCCCTGTGACAAAGGTACTCAAACATTTTGTTACAGAAAGAAAAGCAACAGCTGACTGAAACCATGGAAAATGCGGACGACCAGGAGAAGGAAACATTGCAGGTCAAGAGAAAGCTGGAAAATGAGCTTGAAGACACCAAGGTGACCATGGCAGCAGAACTGCAGCCCCTAGAGTTCTCTTAATATCACTGTGAACCAATGTCCGTACTCTATATAAAATGGGTTGTATAGCGGTGATCACATTTTTTTTTTACAATTCCGTTGTAATTAGATTGCTCTCATGGTAACTTGAAATGTAGGAGGCATTTAACTTCTATACGTTAACCCCCATGTGCTATTTTGTGAGCATCACCTTCTGCAGGTAAAGTGCTATCTCATTCTGATTGGTCATCTCTCATGGAGAGGATATGTAGAATTATAATGCTATTAAGTGGGCGTTGGCCGAGTAGGTCAAGAGTGGAGGAACAGCTGATTTTGACAACTAGTCAGCTTTTCAGGATTTCACATTTAAGAATGCTTACGTGAAATAAATAAAGCTGCCGTGGTATAGGCTCATTGTATGGAAGGACGAGCACTTATAAATGGACACAATTTAGCATTCTACGTTTTGAATGACATTCTTCTTTGGGTATGTTCTATTTCGGGAGTTGAGATCTATTGTATGACAATGTATTGGTGTATTACAGAGAATTCTTCATAGAATAACTCATGAGCACCACCAGTTGGCTGAGCGATTAAAGGACGAAGCTAACCAGAAAGAACAATTAAGAAATCTGAAGAATGAAATGGAAAATGAACGATGGCAGCTGGACAAGACCATTGACAAGTTACAAAAAGAGGCAAGTCTGAGTCACTCTCTAGAAGTACAGTAAACTCCTTACATGAAATGATTTTTGTGGTTTTGTATTTTCCCATTCCTTTTTGTATCCTAAGAAATCAAAATCAATATTTTGGTGGCCTAGTCATGTCCACCATAGTAAATATGGGCCATGATACATTCCTGAACATAAATGAGTAGGCGGTGACATTCCACAAGGCACCTTCCATAATTGGGGCTCACCCCGGCCCATGCACCTGAATGTGTGGAATAGCACAGGTTTGTAAGTATGGTACCATATGTCTGCCCCTATAACTTTAGAATCGCTGCAGCTATCTTTACTACGAGCTCCTAATAAAACGGAATCAGACATCTGGCGGAGAGGTGGCCCTGCGACAAGGTGAGTGGCGGCTAAACATCGGCAAATGTCCGAGACCAAACGGCCTAGACTGCTGCTAAAAGTCATATAGATTTGTGTTCCTCGTGACTTTTGTTACTGTACTGATAAGAATGAGAGTTTCAGGCCTAGACTACTGAAAAACTAATATATTACTAAATACTATTAAGAATGGCAGAAGAAAGGGTGTGCAGTGCATTCTCTTTACCTGGTAACATCTCTGTTATACGACATCAATTCATTTTAAGATTATTTTATTTTGAAATGTAATTATTATTTTTTTTATATTTCATTTTCCGTTTGTCTGTAGCGCTGCAGATATATCCGCTCGTGTAAATGTGTGCATGCAAATAACATATCCGCTATTTCCTTTCACAGGTAATTTCACTAAAGTGGAGAAATAAAATATTAACCTCTTTCTGCAAATAGTTTTCATTGTTCACTTCTTCATAAACAATGTTATTAGGAATTGGGCTTCAAAAAGGCATTAATTGTGAATATTCCCAACGGCTTCTGTAGTTCTCTTTTTGTTAAATGTTCATGAAGAGTTTTTTTCTCTTGATTACTCATTAACAATTTCAATCTCTCCAAATGACTGAGAATGAATTGACCAGAACACTATATGCTGCGTTCTTCAGTTTCTATGAAACGGCTGCAACAAATGCAGCTTTTCTAATAAAATACTTGCACATGGAAGCAATCTGCATATCTCATGCTTGTGTAAAGTGCCTACTGTTTCCAACAACACAGCACATGCCTCATTAATCCCTTCTCGGACATTAAGGGCCATTTTTGCTAAGCGGTGCTATTTTAGAAAACCTTGTTTGTCATCAGAAGACAACTTAAAGCATGTTCACTTGAATGGGTCATATGCCAGAAGGTGCTATGGAATAGCACCAGGGGCCAATGTCTCTTGTGTGCAAGCAGAGAGGACTCTCCTATAACATTAACTAATGCTTCAATGCTCCTCTGTGATTATTTCAGGGAAACTCACTACTGATGTATCCTATCGCCAGTAGTTACATACAGTATGCCGTGATTCATTAAACCAAAGCCCTGTAATTACAGATCTAGTTCCAATTGTCCTACAGAAGTAGGTCACACGGGCAGAGTGGTGAAACCTGAACTACATAACCAATGGGGGTTTTTTTCCCCTTCCAGGCTGACACAAGCTGGGAATAACCTTGTGCTGTCAGTGTTGCATAACTATTCTCATGTAGCTTGTAGCATAACACCAGGGCAAACTGGTGTGTGCAGTGACAGCCCTAAGACACGTTGGGCTGCAAAACCTGAGTGGGATGTGCTGTGAAATGTGCTCAGGAATAATACAAATGAAATCAAGTTTAGCCTGTTGCACATTAGGCACGAGAGGAGTATGGCCCAACGCCTCTTCTTTTGACATTAATTGTTTAAGGACTTGTGTTCCAAGTCACTTGCATCACAGGTGCGCCTAACGGCTCCTATAGTATATAGTCTTTTTCAAGGTCATTAGTGATCTAATCAATTAAACCATTACTGGAGTCCGAGTAGTGCGCTTTTTTGTTTGAGCCCACAAATATGTTTTCTAAAAGGTCTGAAACCCTTGGAATTGCATTTTGGGGGATACGAGAACTAACTGTACATTTACATTTTTAAAGAAGTCCATAAACAAAGGCTTATTTTATTTGAGGTATTTCCCAGAAAATTACTGTTGCACAGCGATTCTGCTTTTCTTCATATACGTATGCACCCCTAAAAAAAAGCCCCCTAAAAAGCTCCTAATAATTTCACACACACAGACCCATGCCAATTATTTACTTTATTTCATATAGCGCCTTTCTCCCAATGGGACTCAAAAGCGCGTCACGATTACAGCGCAGTGCACAGCACACAGGAATTCTTACAGACACAGTCCCTGCCCAGATGAGCTTACTATCTATGGTTTTGGTGCCTGACGCACAGGGAGATAAAGTGACTTTCCCAAGGTCACAAGGAGCCGACACCAGGAATTGGTTCCCCTGAGTTCCCAGTGTCCAGAGTCGGCGTCTTTACTCACTGAGCCACTTCTCCCTCTGCCTTCTATTTTCATAGCCCGTATTAGTTTCTGTATTGCCTCCCTTCTTTTCATATATGGTGAGAAATGGGCTAACTCACAGATACCAACCTCTATTTCATGTACTTGATAATACATTATTAACTGTGTGTTAAACCTATTCTCACAATATTATGGGGCTCATTCTATTTATGGCAAAGTGTTTAGGCTGTTACTGAAAATTCCCATCATTTAATATGGACCCCTTGAGGGGCACATGCATCGAGTGGCAGCATGGGTTATCGCACCCATTTCTGTGTTGGCTCCCAGTGACTTGAATGGAAGTTAATGCTGGAACCGGTGCGATAACCCGTACCAGCAATGATGCATGTGCCCCCTAGTGTTTTTAAAGGGATGAAACGCAGTATGGGTGACTACAGATCAGCAGCTGTGATTATATGTCCACATCCACGTTGCTGGTTTTGGACACTGGTCATGCTCCGTAATAGTTTATATTTATAAATAAAGACATACAATATTTCATTCTTTGTTCAAACATGACACTGTTTATGTTACAAAAAAAAAATGGAGTTCAATTCTATTCCGGATAATCAAATACAGCACTTCAAAGCGATTTTTATCTCTATTTTTTTTTATCAGGTTACAGACAATGTTGAATTTTCCCGGACTTCCACCGTGGAACTGCAGAAACAGTTTGATGACTACAAAGAAAAGTATCGCAGGGAAGTCACTGATCTGCAAAGGCAGTTAAAAGATAAAAACCTGGAAGTGGAAAAGTTCTACCAGGCATCCACAAAACTGAAAGATGAGGTAAGGGCTTTGGCAGCTGAGCACCTCCGCACTTGGGACAATAGGTCATGCGTCATCAGGAAAGGGCGATCACATGGCTAGTGCGCCATTCCTGATCATGGTTCCAGCTTCTATTGCTCAGAAGATTCTCTACTTACAACTGCAGCAAACTTCTATAGGGAGGAGCGCAGTATTATGTACAGTTTCTCAGTATATTGATGTACCTCTTAAATCCGCTACTTGATATGAACAAAATATTACTTTCATTGTTTCATGGCTGGCCCATGTAGCTAGTCACTCAAAGGCTTTAAATTAAATGCATTATATTTTAAACAAGATTTGTAGGTTTAAGTGATGAGGAAACCTATGGCATTTTATATTCACAAAGCATAGCACCTGTGTAGGAAATAAGAACCCGGTATTCAAAGCTGCTATAAAATAAGCAAAAGTCATGTTGAAGATCGGGTTGGATAATTGTACCTATTTCGTGTGGCTTTATGCTCTACTCGTAGCCATTTGGGACTATATACGGGAAATATTTTTTTGACTGTACATCAGCAAGGAAGTTCTACAATAAACAAATTCCAATGTCTGTATGTCTTAAGAGAAAACCTAACCACAAGTATTTAACATATAAACCGATATGCATCTTTTAAAATCTATCTTTGTACCATAATATGTATTGTTTGGTTTCTGGAGGATGCTTTTGAAACATGTTCCCTCTTTAACCTGTTTAGCCTGTTTAACCAGTGTTTGGGGCTAAAGGTATTGCTGTCAGATATAAGCTTTCATACAGACATAATACCAGCTTGTGGTTTATTTGTTTGCTGATGGAATGGCTCCATGAACTGAATAGACATTCCAATATCTGTATGTTTTTAGGGTAAGATCTAATTATTCTAATAAAATGTCATTTATGTTAAACCAGACCCCCAACTATCATTCATATTGACCTTCACAGTTACTGTGATATTATCGTTTATTTGGGAAGCACCAACATATTCCACAGCGCTGTACAATGGGGTATAGAATTATGTATTACATGAACCGTTACATACACGTGAGGACAAACACACAGATACAGAGAGGTAATGAGGGCCCTGCTCGTGAGAGCTTACATTCCAGAGGGAATGAAGGACAATGTTGAAACAAGAATGTAAAGTGGCTGCTCATTGCAGGATAAGGTGAGGCTCAGGTTAGAGGATGGCCCAGTCTGACAGCGGATTCCTGTAAGGTTTGGGAGGGGGGCAAGCCATTATGATAGCTTGAAGCCATTTAGTTGAATGTTTTTTAATGGCTGGCAATGAGTATCATACAGTATTTAGTTAATAACCCCCATAAAGAGGTAGCTACAAGAGGAGAAGAGGGTTAAATAAATCCCGAACAAGGGGAAAAGAAGGGGTTATGAGGTGTGTGGAAACCTTGTGTGACCTAAAATATTTTAGATAAGGGGCCCCTAACCTCAGTTTCAGGGCTGAGTGTATACTGCACTAAATATTGGCATTATCATACAAGTCAACTATTTTAATTGTAGTTTTCAACTAAATATTAAAGGGGGAATGTCACCTTGTATCAACCTACCTAGGGACTCGGACATACTTTTTAAACCAGGGCTCTGTAACTATTTTTTAAAGGGGCAAAAACAAAAATTGGGATTAGAAAGACTACACATGTATTGTCATTTACTTTTTGATACATTGAAAGACTTTAAAAAAAAATTATATTATATTGCAAACATTTCTAACCTCTGTCCCATATACATGGTCATTACCTTTTACTTACAAGTGAGTTTCAGTTTGAGAAATTGCACTGGTATGAAAATAAGAAAGCAGTATGAAATTAGCAGGAAGTCCCCAGTTGAAGACCTCTGATCATTCCAATTTGTGACACAGAGACATATTTAGCATCATTTTTGAATTGTTCTATGGGGTTTCTATGAGTTTCTTTAAGATGGAATGGAGTGTAGTTTTGCAAACCTGGGATGACCAGGAAAATATATTTTCAATTCTAATTTCTAAGCTTCACGTACTTTTAGATAGAAGTATATTTAACTGTGGAGAGTGGACTTTTTTTTTAATACAGTGTTAACTAATCTTTATCTTTCTTTTAACTCCAATGAGTCCTTGTCATTTTAGGTTCGACATTTGGAGGAGAATTTGCAAGACCACCAGGGAGCCAATGATGAGGCATTAACTAAAAACCACCTTCTTCAGCAGACCATTAAAGACCTTCAGTATGAACTGGACACTAAAACTCATATGAAGGATGATCGGGTTAGACAAATAAAATTGATGGAGGTATAACCATGAATCTCATTATTTGTTTTTGCTAATGGCAATGCAGTCATGGGTGTGAAACAATGTATTAACTGTAAGTCTTTACATTTAGCTCTTTTTTTTACTTCAGTTATGAGTTTATATTTACGTATACTAAATATCAGCAGCTAAAGAATATAGGCATGTACCGTCTCCCAAATATTCCAGAAATAAAGAAGCAAAATGTGTCCTCAATATTGGTTCTTGGCTGATGGTTCACTCAATTTTTTTTATCCCTGAAACTTTTTTCAACACATCAGATTTTTTTTACATTAGTTTGTAAACTGCGGGTCCGGCCCCATTGAGAGGCAGCTCTTGTCCCCGCAGCGCCCACCATAGCGAGTGCTGCAGTAGCCAGTGGGGACCAAGCCTTATGCTGGTTTAGCGCTTCGGTGTCACGCGGACCAATAGGATGATGTTGCGACTTCCTATTGGTTCCCGCGCCACTGGACATTTAACCCTTCATATTCTTCCCCACGCCAGGGATGTAACCGGCAGCATCTCCGGAGGACAGCATCTCTGGAAGCAGGGGGTCCCCGGAGCTGAAATGAACGCGGTTCAGCTCGAGACCCCCTGCTCACACCTTTAATATGCTCACTTGCAGATCAGACGGATGCTACATTTACTCCAATCTGTTCCTTGAAGTCCTTTGGGGTTTGTCATTCTTTACAGCAACATTCGCCAGCAAATCAATCCTCATTGTAACAACACGTTTTGGTAATGTTCCTGGCCATTCCTCTTTGGTTTGGTACGCTGGACTTTTAAAATATAAAAAGGGTGTGTTTATTTTAGGACAAGATGTCCCAGCTCGAAATTGAGCTTGATGAAGAGAAGAACAATTCAGATCTACTGTTGGAGAGGATAACGCGATGCCGGGAACAGGTATGTCTGTCTGAGTTGGTCACATTGGTTCGTTTTAAGCACAGGAATACATGTTAGAGAGGCGGACATATTGTATAGCCCCAGAGAGTAAACAAAGGGGGGCAAACAGCAGGTACATTAAGCACATAATTAAAAGTGGTCTAGAAGATGTCTTAAATCCATATTTTACTACAATGTAACTGATTTGTATACAAATAAAAATACTTTTTATTTTTTAGTAAACGGGTGCAGGAAAAATAAAACCATAGTACAGGGTTAGATGTATATTTTCTGGAGGTGGCCGGGGGAGGGGGGGGAGTATGAAGAGTCACTTAATCTTCCAGTTGCTGTATCCAATATCGCTGTGTATATAGAAAAAACGAAGACCACATATAGGGTTTTTGTGGGTTCCCGGTTACGGAGTTGCTGAAGCTTTAACCTTATTATGTTCACAAATGTATGCAGAATTGCAATTTCATATCATTTCCCTTGTTGCAAAAACTTTAAGGATTTACCGTATGTTGAGAGGCGTTTTGGAAAATACAGTATATTTAGTGTGAAACTATTACAGATTAAATGTAGGCCACAGCGTCTCCCTTAATGTAGTCATTTACAAAGATTTGTAATGCCCAACGATAGGGAATATGTTGGAAATCCCACCCAACTAGGAGAAATATAATTGTGTGGTATTCTTTGTAGATTAAGTACGGTATTCAGTGTCTGTGTACCTAGCAATATCCTGTTATGGTTTTACTAATCTCTATATTAAATTACAGTTCAGAGCATAACTTAATTATAATGAATTTGGCATCTTCCTGAAAAACACAACACAGCTGGTTTACACACCGATTATATAGATAGCAGAGAGAGTATTTCTACGTCCAAAGCGTTCTGTTTTTCTCTTGAGTATTCTATGCATTTGAGTCACTAAATAGGCCTTCTAACAGCTTTATAATTGCAAACAAAAATCATGGAAGGCACTTGTAACATTTGCAACTCCAAATTGTGGTATTGTGCCTTCAAATGCACCCAAGAGTATAGCACATTCACTATTTGTATCATTCCAACGACTCCAATTCTGTCTGATTCAAATGCTACAAATAAAGTCTATAAAATTGTTAATTAAGTACACTTTGCACCGTCTATAGTAACTTTTTTTTATAGCTGGGAGGAAACCGCATAAGGTATATTTAGTGCTATGCGGTGTGAATCTATAACACATCCCAGAAACCAAAATCTTTGGTGCAATAAGAATTGTATCTGTACCTTTTCCTCTCAGAATGGCACGATCGGAAATGATCTTGCTTACACTGGCAAGTATGAGAACGGTTTTAGTATGATCTAATGTGCGGTATGTGTCGGGGGTGCGGCGGTAGCCAGGGTCCCGCGCTCTTCCCCAAGGTGTTAAAATGAAATGTCGGGGGATCGCGCGAGGCCTCTGCAAATTTGGTGCCGCGGGGACACGTGACGTCGCATGACCCCGGTGCGTCATTTGACGCCGGAGACCTGGTAACGAGGGGGGGCGGGAGCAAGGGGGCAGTGCAGATAGGGGGGCGCAGGGGGGAAAGGTTGGGCACCCCTGCGGTATGTCACCGAATAGCTGGAACATATAGACTGTTGGGGGTTGGGGGAAATAAATCCGGCTACAACATTTTCAGCTTACTGATTACAAATATAAGAACTTTTCTTTACAAATAAAATATTTTAGAGGGCCCGGAGGAACGCTCAGTCAAACGCTTTCTTTACGAGCAAAATACAATAAAAAAAAAACTTGATCATTTTGTAGGTTGCAAATGTAAAGTGATAGCTTAAAAAACTAATAGGATTTATGCTTGTTGTAATTTCAGTTTCCTGTGCTTCGGGGTGTATGACTGTGCGTACAGTATGTGTACTGCGAGCGAACCTGGTTAAAACTCAATTGTCAGCTCTTGTGAACTTGTTAGTCCTTTTTATGCACAGTGATGGGTAATATACACTAGCAAATGTATCCCGAAAACATGTACACACACTTATAGGGGGTAGGACCAGGGGTGTCATGTAATCAGGTGTATGTATAGTGCAGTGATTCACAACAGGGGTTTTGCGAAGGTGTCCCCAAGCGGTTGCCCTCCCCCCCCCCCCCCTCATATTTTCGGCAGTGTAGATGGTCCCTGAGCACGTGTGGGAATTGCGCTCTTAGGCCTCAAACTGCACCTTGGCGCAGGTGGCATGCAGTGGCTATCAATTACAGCAGAAATAAACGGTGGGGCATGACTTTGGAAGATCTTGCAGTATCTGCTGCTGCTGCCTGCAGCTCGGGAGGTTCAGTCTGAGGCCTTATTAAGCGTGTGTTCCCCCCACACGCTCAGCACACTATAGTACCTGGTATAGGGCAACCAGTTTTGTTAGCAATACTCTGAGTAGGCAATAAGATTTGGGATAAGATAAGGTTGGGAGCGCAAACTTTTGCTCCTGTGGCCCCCCTGCCTTGTGTCTCCGCGTGCTCGCGCCCCCTTTTGCTAAGTGCGGCGCAGCATCATTTGATGCTATGTTGCTATGGTAACGCGCATGTGACGTCACGCCGCATGGTCCCCCCTCTGCCGGTAAACCTATGTCCCAGTCGACGCCATAAGTTGAGCCCGCCCAGAAGTTGGGCGCAGAACTTGCGCATCTGCCTGCTTGGCCCCAGATTCCCGCAGACACGTGATAGGGGTTATTGCTCCCCATCCCGGGTTTAGCAAGGAGGGGGAAGACTTAGAGAGGAGGGGGTTGAGTTCGACAGAGGGAAGAGGAAAGCATGTGAGAGGGGGGTGGGCGCTTTAAAAAAAAAAAAAGTTACGCCACTGTATTCGGGGTTTGTTGCCTGTAATTATGTGCTCTGACTATGAAAGAAGTTACTTTGTGAGGATCGGTAATAAAGAAAATAATATACACACCTACATGTGGGAATAGGTAGAGATGTAAAGAACCAGAACAGAAGCTAGTAACTGCTTGGCAGCGTAAACCTGTAATGCTCTATATAAAAATTACAAAAAAAGCTGAACAGTTTGTTGGCTTTATATAAATGTGTAAGATGTGTGCAGTGACTCTCTCCTTTCTCTTTGATGTTGCACTTTATAAATATCCGCATGTCATTGAATGCCACTTATTTAATGGTTGTATTCATTGGTTGATATGTATACAGGACAAGTTACAGCAGGGAGTCTCAACTCCAGTACTCAAGACTCCCACCCCAAACAGGTCAGGTTTTCAAGATATCTCGACTTCAGCACTGGTCATACATTTTATATCCTTAATTAACCCCTTTGATTTCTGAAGGGACTCCAATTTGAAACTCTACTGACATTGACAAAGGGGTTAATTAGAAACTATCCTTGGAGTGAATTTTTTTTTTTAAATAAACTAGAACCTGCTGACTGCAATGTTCTTTCCAGCAACCGTGGGAGAAAGGACAGTTTCTATGGATACCACGTAAATATAAAAGGATAACGTTACAGTGGCTTTGCTAGGGAGTTTTTCTTCTTCTTCTGCACAGCATTCCCGGTGGGTTTCCCAACACCTGTTCCTCTCCGGGCACCCAGGTGCATGAAACGAGTAAATGAAAACGCACAAACGAAGGCCCTTTGCCATGAATGAAGTTTGGTCGTCTTCCCTTAACCAGAGGCTCTTTGGCGTCGGCTGTCTGGAGAGAGTGAATATATACCCATTACTGCCGCTGCTCCCCCTCCTCGCTCCTCAGTGTGCGCTTATATTAAACTCGGTGGTGCTGAGAACTGTAGGATCACCAACTGGTTTAAAAAGACCTGAACTGATCGTTCCAAGCGTTCTGATATTAATAATTGAAAAGAAATGAAATGGTGTGGTTTCATTAACGAGAGGAGGCGAACCAGCTGTTTTTAATTCTGGGTCTAGCACAAACACGCGTTTTGTTTATTAAATCCACGACGGTTCTCTAAGGGGTATTATGCCTCATTGAAAATACTTTGTTTTCAGTGTTCACCAAGCCCAGCTGTGATAACTTCTGTTGAACGCTACAGTATTTGTCGTTCCTCTGTGGGTAAAAAATAATGCATTCAAAACACGAACCGCTCAGCTGCCAGAGAAATCTGCAACACATTGTGCAGTAATACATTGCTGGCTCTCATTGGCATGGGAGTTAAAATTACTTTATAACAAACGTGCAAAGCAATACAATCCATAACATATTAATTTCTTCTTTTTTTCTCTGTGTGAAATATCCCCTCGTCTTTTTGGGGGAGTGTATAGCTGGTCAGCCCTTTTCTCTTAGAAGTGTGTTAAATGTCTGTCATTTTCACTGAGCGGAAATAATAATTTAGCAGTTTAAAAATACGTCATTGTTTCTAAGATTTAGAACAGTGGCTTCATTTGCGGTGTACATCCCAAAATATTTTGGGGAAGGACAGCAGCTCAGTTTGGGCAGTTGTTTTGGAGCGAGTTGATAACTATATACAGTGTGACAAACACACGTTTCTGGCCGATTATTTTGGGATTCCGTTAAATTCTAAAATGCAGAAATGAACTGAACTATCAAACATGGTAATTTTTTGTGTAATAAGAAAAACATATGTTGGGGAAAACAAAGTCGGTGGGAAAGAAACTCTGAATGTGTGGCCGGCACAAGACCGACTGAAAAAACACAAAGCAACAGAGTTTCCCAAGCGAGATTCCAAGTAGGACTCTTGCTCACAGATTCCGTAGTGCAGTATCTCCCATTAATTAGAGAGCAGTGGAGAGTGCAATGTTTCAGGTTCCATACAGGCAGTCCTCGGTTATCCAACGGAATCCGTTCTGGAAGTAGTGTTGGATGGTGAAACCGTTGTAAATTGAGTCCCATGTTAATCAGTGGCGGTGAGCGTTGGATAACGCATTCCAGCGTCGAAAAATGGCCCATAGGGTTGCATTGTAAAGCGTTGGATATGCCATTCGTTGTAAAGTGAAACGTTGGATAGCGAGGACTACCGGTACTGGCCTTTCTTCATGTGATCTGAAACGATGTATTCTTCTCTGCTTGCTAATAAATGGAAGAGATTACTTTTGTATTTTGTTTGCTGTGAAGGGGTATATTTAGTTATAACCAGTGATGTACTATAAAAAACAATAATGTGGTAAATGTGGAATTTAGTTATAAAATTTTATGTATTTACAAACCGCATTTGTTTCAATTTACAAACGTTGTCCACTTCCTTTTCCTTCCTTCCTAATTCCACTTCCTTTTCCTTTCTTCCTAATTCTACTTCCTTTTCCAGAGAGAGGGATTTCTGTGCATTTTCTATTTTTCAATCATAATGCGTTAGATCTGTTTAAAACACAGTTCAGAGCGCTTTGCCACAATATTTAATCTTTCATAAATATACAGAAGATCTTTTATAACTAGTGCACAGCATCACTACTTTTCTAAGCCAATTCAACTGCGGATTATAACTAAATACACTTTTCTGTTTGTTCTGGGTAGAAATCACTCTGCAACCAAAGTGGTTGTATTTTGGCTTGCTACAGTTGCCAAAAATATTATGGTACTAGTCAAAAGAGCATTACATTACAAATCCATTACATATCAGGAGGCGAGCAGTATTGAGCACATTTGCCTCACTACTGTGGTTTAATTGTTGTGTTCCTTTCAAAACAAGGGCTATCAGATTTCCACTAATATAAATGGTATCTAGGAATTCAATTTGTTGAACTCCTGTTGTCTCTAAAGATTAAACCCCCTACAAAGGGGAGAAATATATTCCCACAATCCTTTTTATTACTGCAAAAAGGACGAAGTCGTATGAAAAAGTGTAATGTAGAGTGATTGCACCTGAAGTCTGTTCTGTACATTGCAATTAAAAGACTATGAAGAGCCCCTTCCTTTTAGCTAGAAATAAGCGTATGTGAGCATTCATAGTCCAGTGTGATTAATGTGACCTCATTGCTCTGGAATGTGAGGGCACTTTTTTTTACAAGAGGCTAGAGCAACATACGTGATTCTGAATGCATTGTTACGGTAGTTTGTACTCATAAAATGTAGAAGTTCTTTTTTTAGATGACCTCTGGGGCATGTGATTAGCACAAAAAATGGATAATACGGTAGGAATTTGATAATGTGCACAGTGACATTTTGTCCTTTGATGTATAAAGAAGTAGATCTGTGAATTAACTTTAGTGCAGAGTAAATGAGTATTTCAGTATTAGGCGATACCATTTTTGTTTGAACTCACAATTGTTATTATGAGACAAGCTTTCGAGAGTTCTCCTCTTCCTCGGGTCAGCGATACTGATTTACAAGGATTCCATGAGGTTTTTTTCCCCCGTCTACATCTGTGCTAACCTTATGGGATCCTTGTAAATCAGTATCGCTGACCTGAGGAAGAGAGGAGAACTCTCGATAGCTTGTCTCATAATAACAATTGTTAGTTCAAACACAAAAGGTATCACCTAATACTGAAATACTCATTTACTCTGCACTATCGCAACTGAACTAACGCAGCCTTTTTACAACTTCATTCATGGATTAACTTCATAATGGCACTTATTATCATGGGCACATGGATCATGTATCCTCATTATGTTAAGAGGTTTTGTCATCTACGCTCTTCAGTCATTTCTGTAAATTCTTTCCTGGCTATGAAGAACTAAATACTAAAGTGTTCAAATGGGCAAACAGAATGTAGCCTAGTTCATTGAATATTTTCGGAGATGGGGAACTGTAACTTATTGCTTTGTAATAATGGGTTCCCTTGCTGTGATGGGTTAAGAAGAATAAGAACATAATCTAAATGTGTATTCTCCATGTCAGATTGAACAAACGCGGGGGGAATTGCTGCAGGAAAGAGCAGCCAAGCAAGATCTGGAGTGCGATAAAATGTCACTGGAAAGACAGGTAATTTATTTACCCTTTCATTTAATGTATACTGTACATGGTTACTGCAATCAACGGCCACATTATGTAGTGCGTTAACCCACGGTAAGTATCCTGATCAGTCGCACGGCTCTGGAACTAGTATGAAGATGTTATGGTGTTATGTTACTTTGTATATAAAGTCAATATAAACGTACAGATATAACAAGGAATGTAATAGGCGGTAAATGCAGACAGTATAGAAAAAGACTTGAGTAACACAGCGTGGGAGGTTGAAATGCTAAGCGTGGTTTGTCTGCAATAGAAGACCTAGCTTTGGGAGCACATAGATTAAACAATGTATGTATTTATAGGATATTGTTGGAACATTTCACAGTGTCTGAATAGGGTACATTCCTTTTATATAACATTTACAGCTGGATCTTGTTTAATTGTCTTGAATCTCTTGCTCTTTTTCTAGAACAAAGATCTGAAGAGCAGAATAGCTCATCTTGAAAATTCACACAGATCTAATAAAGATGGGCTTGTCAATCAAATGGAAGTAAGAATAGGAGAGCTGGAAGAGCGCCTGGAGAATGAAGAAAGGTGGAGCATTATTTATATAGAATGTGTATTTTACACGTACAGTACAGAGATGTATTGGAGAAAGAAGTCAGAACAGGTTTTCTGATTTCTCAATGGAAGCTTATAGTTCAGAACATACATAGTAGTGTTACCTACTGCTGTTGACCTCTAGTCGCAGTGGAGAATTCCTCCTCCTGGTATTAAGGGACTGAGCCAGAAGGGAAACCATGGAGCAGGAAAGGAGGTAAGCAGCTAATAAGAGGGCCCCAGCAATGTGGAAAGCTGTAAAATGCCTAAAAGATCACTAGTGCTCTCAATTGGAATGCAGCCACCAGTAGCCCAATGCAGTGGCTCACAACTCCCATCCTGAAGCCCCTCACCCCCCCCAAAAGGCCAGGGTTTCAGGATATATGAGCTTCAGCACAGGCAGCTTAATCAGCGTCTGCTTCGATAGAGCCTCTGATTGAGCCACCTGTGCTGAAGCTGAGATATCCTGAAAACCTAACCTGTTGGGGGAGGGTGGGATAGTGGGGCTTGAGGACTGGAATTGAGCACCCCATGCCTAATGAAACCCTGCCCTTGAGTGGTACTATTATCCTATTCTGCTTCCCTTTGTCTCTCTTCCCAATGGTTTCCCAAGGGCCTTCTAAAGTTGTCAGGCAGAGAATCGTAGCTCATTTTGTTTTCCATTTGAATCTCTGTTACCCAAGTTGGAGTGCTGACATTAATTAGCCTTCTAGTGTTACTACTTATTTTGTCAGTAAACTCAGTTCCCAAGTAGAGGGCACTGTTGATTTAAGTTAACTGTGAGGGGGGTACTTCTATATTGTCCGATGCAGCTGATCTCCATTGACTTGAAAGCTATAATTGACTCAGGTGCTAAAATACCTGAATAATCCTCCTGCCTATTCTAATCCCCTTCTTTGACTAGGGTTCATTTTATTTCTGTCCTTCCTTTTATCTACTGTGTGCCATTTTTTTTTTATTCTTAGGAACTGATTAAGGGAACCTGTTCATTCCGTCTTACTATTGTAATAGACCTTCTGGATTCTGTGTAGAGAGACAATTGAACAATTACTTGCTGTAATAAAAATGACGGGGGATATTAAGGATTTTAATCAATCTGGTACTTCTGAGGTTAACGTTGGTAAGAAATTGTTAAAAATACAAGAAATTGAGTTTGACAGGTAAAACCCTTCCCGTGTCTGTGCAGAGCTACAAAGAGGGCTTAATTGGGGACGGGCCTGTCACTGATGGTTCAATAAAAGTGAAATGTTTGTGGTTTTAGAAGGCTGGGGAGAATAGCCAGATCCTGGGCTTTCAGCCTCAAAGAAATTATTACAGTCTTTAAATATCCCCTGTGCATCCCAGAGAGGGTTGACAAACAGGTCTCCACTTAGCCTCATTTTTAATAAAGTCCTTCAACTATCATGAGATGACATATATCCTGAATAATAACAGGTACGTATTTGTCACTGTTGTAATAAGACAAATCATACCACACTCCATGATTAAGGGGTGCCAAAGACAGATAATTGTCTCTCCTGCGAAAATAGACGTTAGACTGTCAATGATCTCGGTTATAGCTAGTGGCAAGAGAAAAGGTCACCAAAGATGCATGTGCGTTCTGGTACAAATAGACATTTGAATATTATATTCTAATTCGGGTTTCCAGTATTTAGTGTTTATTTCTCCCCCGTAATATTGGTGTATATTTTGAGAAGGGTTTTCATAAAAAAAAAAAAAGCAGTGATAACCATGAAAGAAAATTGACAGGCATTTAAATTTGGTGTTTATCGGTACACTTTTTTTTATTTTTAGTTTCTATTCTCCCACGTGATGCCTTCGTCCCCTACCTGTTGAGGGGATGCCACAAAAGGTGGAATTTAATAGAAAAGGGTGTTTAATTTTTGTTTTTTATTGGTTTTAACCAAAATTGCAAGGAGATCAGTCGGTGGTGTTTTTCTGTGCGAACCTAAATAAAACCCAATTCCTAATTCCAATATTATATAATATTAAAGGAATTGCACATTTGATCTGTATTCAGAGTAAAAAGAGCAGTGCAAACTGAAAAAAAAGCTGCCACAATTCTCTGTTCGACATTCAAATAATGTGCTTTCCCTCTTTCCCAGGGATCGGGCAAGTCTCCAACTCAACAACCGCCGGCTGGAGAGGAAGGTGAAGGAGTTAATGATGCAAGTTGATGATGAGCACCTCACGTTAACAGATCAAAAAGATCAGGTAGAGAAGACGTAAAGAATGCTGCTCTTATTCATCAATGCTTACAGCCTTTAACATTCTGATTGGGGACAAGGTTTGAGTCATTTTTCTTTTCTGCAAGTCTAGTTTTGCTTACTTCTTCACATTTGGCCTTTGGTAGTCTACGGTCTTTCGACCTTCAGTCATTTGCTAAACTCTTACCCTTCTAACAGCACAGCTGTGCTGGAAACTGCGTGATACGGCAGGTGTATGCTTACAGGGCTCCATGTTAAAATATATTTGAAGCAAAAGGTGACTGTGTGCTTATTTCCATGTCATTTCCCAGAATCCTTAGCTTCAGTGGAAACCCTGCATGCTAGGTGATCATCGGGAAAGGCAGGGCTGCAGACTTGTCTGAGACATGCTATTGTGCTCACAAGTGATATTTGTATTTGATGTACAGTACTTCTAACAGCAGAAACACCTGCAAGGCAATTTGCTGCAGATTCATACAGTACTAAAGTATAAAATGATTACTGTGAGCAACATATTCTTTCACCTATATTATTATAGTATCACCATTTTTAAAATCCATAAACTGAACATTTGTTTACAAATTATTGGTGTTTTGGCAATTAACTGAATCCTTCCAATGCTAAGAAGTGTGGAAAATAGCTGAAGCGCTCAAATGCAGGTATATCTCAAAATGATAATAAGCCAGACCACTGTACCAGGGTACTAACAATTGTTATAGTACCTATTGTGTCATATAAACTATAAATATAAAATCCTTGAAAAAGAACGCTGTGACGTTCGAAACGCGTTGGATGGGTCTTTTGTCACATTAAAGTGCCCTTTTAATCATTTTTTGTCCTGGGTTCTTCCTGCTCCGTTTGTGCTGGTGCGCTTTTTGGTCTCCCTTTTCCCTGCAATGCTAAGAAGTGCACTGTTGGTTCATGTAGTACTAAATGATGAAATAATTACTGCGAGCAACAAACGATTTCACTTTCCTGCAAACGTACTGTATAGACTTGAAATAATTTACGTTGTGGGATAGGAGTCTTCAACTATTCCCCTCTACAGAATAATGTGATGCAGTTTATGGAAGTGCTTTGTTTTTACTCTTACTGAAGGCTCTGGCTTTGATTACAAGTTTCTAAAATGTTAGTGCTGTGCAGGACACAAGGCGTTTTAAAGGGGCAATCTCTCATAGGACCCAAGTGAACATACTCCAGTGACATGTTAAAGGAATCTTGTCTGAGTAATTGACGACTTTTTTTTTTTAAACCCAAATCTGACACCTGTAAGCATTTTGACCTTATTTTGTAAAGTTACACTTGGGAGGGGGTTTGATTTTCCTTTGGTGGCTCTCTTTGGCGCGTTCAGCAAGTGCTTGTACAGCTACAGTAGATTCCCCCTCACCTCATCCTGATTGATTATCTGATAAGGACAGGGTGGGATAAGGAGAAATAAACCACTTATTTAACAAACACTTCCTCATGCAGAGGCTCCTAAGAAATTCAACTGTCTGACCGTGGAATAGAACATTTAGGTTTTTGTTTTTTTTCTATATCCACCGACGTGGCCAAAAAGGTAATTTTCGGACGAAATTCCCCATGGACTTGTGGAATTTAATCCGAAAAACGGCCCAATTGGCTTCAGCAGCTGTAGCATAAGCCCCATAATAATAATAATGGCATGTTCTTGTATAGCGCTGCTAGTTTCACGTAGCACTGTACAGGGACATTTTGCAGGCACAGTCACTGCCCCGTGGAGCTTACAATCTGTTTTTGGTGCCTGAGGCACAGGGAGATAAAGTGACTTGCCCAAGGCCACAAGGAGCCGACACCGGGCCGAACCAGATTCCCCTGCTTCAAACTCCGTGCCAGCCAGTGTCTTTACTCACTGAGCCACTCCCTTAGTAATACCTAGTGGAAAAACTCCTCTGTAGTTACCATCAGGCTATTAACCTATAAAAATGACATTACTGTCAGTTGTATAGTAAAGCCATGTTACACTTACAGGGATCTATGTCAACATATATTAAATAAAAGATCTATCAGCCACACCTTTTTGTATGAGAAGCGTGGGAACCTTGTTAAATAGTATGTTTGTCTTCTCTGACCTCTAGTTAAGTTTGCGTTTGAAATCGATGAAGCGTCAAGTTGAGGAAGCGGAAGAAGAAATAGACCGTTTGGAAAGCGCCAAAAAGAAGGTTCAGAGGGATTTGGAAGAGCAAATTGACATAAACGACCAGCTACAAGGCCAGCTGAATACTGCGAAGAAGGAGCTTAGGTACGTTTTAAATCTAACAAAATAATTGCCCGTAATATATTATGCTGCCTATTAACTTTAACACGGTTTCACAGCTTATTGGTCTTTGGAACTGTTGGAACATGTGAAAATAAATAGAGAACTTGTTTAGGGTGCGTGCATAACCTAAAACTGTACGTATGTTCTATTCTGTGTACCGTATAGGTCCCGTATGTCTATATGCACCCCCCCCCCCTCCAGGTCAGGTTTTCTGAGACTGAGCCTCTGATTGAAACACCTGTGCTGAAGCAGTGACTGATTGAGCCACCTCTGCTGAAGCTGGGATATCCTGAAAACCTGACCTGGTGGTGGGGAGGGGTGACAATGAGGACTGGGAGTTAAGCTCCCCTGCTATAGATAAAAGTGAAAAATTATTTCTATAAAGCAGGTGTCACCAGATATACTGATTACCAAAGCTACAACAGTAAACTGACAAAGAAAAAACTGCTCTCTAAAGCATGAACTTTGTGACACTATAGGCGGAAAAGGCACTTCAGCTCATTGATTTTTGCCTAATGTAATCAGCTTTTTTTGGTAATTTTGCAATTTTGTCTGCCACTTTTAGAGAAAATAAATAAACAAGTAAAGATATATAAAGAAGGCTGAAAGTCGCGTATGAATTACAGAATGATAAAACATTGTGTTTGTTTACCTGTAGGTGAAAGTTGCATTCCAAATCCCCGCTCCCCCCATCTTCCTTTTATTCCCACATGTGAGACGCAGGGGTTGCCTAGAGCGCTTGCTGACCGCATGCGTGATCAGCACTTGCCGGCTGCTCATGCCGACTGCACATGCACAATCAGAGATATTGCCAATCACGCATGCGCATTAGCAGCCGGAAAGTACTGGTCGCGCAGTTGGCAAGTTCCGATCGCATATGTGCACGAGCAGCAAGTGTCAATCGGGCATGTGCAGTCGGTAACCATTTTTCACGCATGCGCAGTCGGCGCTCATCAGGGGGATCCAGAAACCGCACCCGAAAAAGTCGGGAGAGAGCCCTAAAAACCGGGACACTTTCAGCTATACCAGAACACCTTGTCACCCTAACATGTTGTCTGTATGCAGACCAGGGAGACAGAAAAACACTTCCCTTTCCTGTCTCTCTTAAACCCTTGCTACATTGAGCTGGGCTCATTAATAGTTCTGCCATCCTCCAGGAAGGGATTAACCATTACCTGTCCAACAGCTCTGGCTGTTACAGACCCTATAAGCCTTTCCAGCTGTTATACAACACCTGTAGAATATATTCTCAGTGTCCTCTTTAACTACAACCCTTGAAACCAGATCTTTACAAATCTCTCTCTTTTTTACATGGGCATTAATACATTTTCCATCAAAATATATTTCTATTTTTTTTTATAGCCGACGCAAGAGCTCCCCCAGCAAAATGCTGAATGACCTTGAGGATGACGATGATTTCAGCACTGATGGAGAGAGCCTTTACGAAGCCCCTTCTGTATATAAATATTCTAGAGACGATGGTCTAACAACCTAGAATGAATATATTTTTGGACAATAAAATATATTTTTATATATATATATATATATACCTGGAAACTTTTGATGTGCTTTTGAGCTGGATCCAACATGCTACAAGCAGACCACAGCAAGGCTGATAAATACATATTTTATTGCATAACGTTGGAAACAAACTGATTCTACAGTTTGCAGTCCTAAGAATTCTTGTATGTAAATATTATATTTGAAATAATACATGATATATACTTTGATTTTAAATTTGCCATACAAATTATCCTAGAAAACTGTTACAGATGACGAATCGGAAAAAAACCTATAGTTAATGCTATTTTTTTCTTTTCTTTACGCAGACCAGAGCTATTTAATAATTAAAATAGACAGATACCATGTTGGTGTAAATATTTGGTTATTGTGTCTCGATTCTTGCATTGCATTGTTGTAAAATCTGTTTCATGATCTCCTTTATCTTTCCATTATCAAATGAAATGTTATGTTTTTCTAATTAGTGTTGTTACCTCTATTAAAGGAACATTTTGCTGACGTGTTTTTTTTTTCTTTCAAAGTATATGTTTTCAGCAACGGCGTAAAGTCGTAATGTTTAATTTTAGAACTTCATTAAAATGGTTAAAACAATTCAAAGTCCTTAAAGCAGCAAAACATTCAAAATCCTTTTTTTTTTTTTTAAATTATTCAGTTCTGTAGTATTAGATAATACTGTCTGCTATTTTGTTTTTTAACTCCTAATACCATTTGTTATCATTATTTTTTTGAATGTACTGATCATCCTTTGGTTGTTACAGCAACCATCTACAAAGTCACATCCTCTGAACATGTTACCGAGAATCCTATACTATTTTCAGACCCTCCCGATTCCGAGTCCCAGCTAGCCAAATAAAAGATGTACAAAACGGAATTATGCCATTCATACGGCAAAGTAACAAACCAAGAGTGGCCAGATCCATTCTACTAGCACCCAGGGAAAGGGGAGGCCTAGCAACGCCAGATGTTAAAATATATTATTTAGTAGCTCAATTAAGACTAACTGGATATTGGTATTCAGAAACCAAAAAGTACAGGTGGGCAGATTTAGAAAGTATATGTAGTAACGCAGCAGGCTTTCCAGCTCTTTTATTGTCCGAGAAAGAGACCTCTCTGAAACCACAATTTAAAGTAGACACCACTAAATTCACGGGAAAGGGGAAGATTCGAAAATTTGAGGAGCTATGTCAGAAATATAAACGAAAGAAATATGGATTTATTCATATATATACAGTTCAAACACTTCATTAAACCCACCTCCCCTAGTGGAAAGTTCCCAGACCTCACGACATTCGAGAACTTCTGTAACAGAAAATATTTCTTAAATCTTCAAAACCACTTTGTATCACGAGTTGATTTCCTTCAACTGAGTCATTCGAACACAAATACGTGGGATAATGGGTTAGAGATCTATGGGTGGAAAAATCATACAAGGAGTGGGAGGATATTTGGGAAAATGCGTCTAAAACATCTATATGTACAACTACGAGGGAAAATATATACAAAATGATGTACAGATGGTACCTCACACCCAAACTATTGAAACAGATATACGCAGAGACCTCTGATCAGTGATGGAGAGGGTGCGGGATATGGCCCAAAGCTGGTGGTACTGTCCAGCTATTCATAAATATTGGTCTGTGATTAAGAGTTTAATTGAGAAAACGTACACAAAAAGGAAGTGCAAAAAAGGAAAAACCATCAGTCAAAATTGAAAAACGTTATAAATTGACTCAGTATTACATAAAAATCACACAAATATATTACATGATATAATAAAAAGATCCTGATAGATCTAAGACCCACACAGTTTATGCACTAAAGGAGTATTCCCAAATCACAACCCTCTCAGAACTATAGATGGAAAAATTCAGGGTGAAAAAAGGAGATGTTCCTGCTTACATATAAAAAGGAACACACACCGTGCAGGACTGGTGAGCATCCGTAGCTGGCTGTGCTTCCGTTGTCACGTCCGCTCCCCACTGCGTGATGGCGTCACATTCACTTCCTCTTTGGAAGCTTCCTCTTGATGTTCATCAGTGTAGAAGGGTTACAAAACCATTTCTAAGGATTTCAGTCTCCACCAATCCAATGTCAGACAGTCTACAAATGGAGAAAGTTCAAGACCACAGTCATTCTACCCGGGAGCAGTCCATGCAAGGCAGCCCTGAAATATTACTGAGTTGAAGCAGTTCTGTAAGGAGGAATGGGCCAATATTCCTCAAAACCGATATGAGAGGCTGACCGGCAGTTACAGGAAACACTTAGTGGAAGTCATTGCTGCTCAAGGGGGCGCCACCAGGTACTGAATCTAAAGGCTCACATACTTTTTCACACATGGATATTGAAAGCTGAATCATTTGTGGATAAATAAATGTGGGAAAAGTATCATGGTTTTTGTGTCATTTGTTTGATCAGGTGATCTTTATCTGTTATTAGGACTTAGATTAAGATCTAATAACATTTTAGGTTTGAAATATGTGAGAATACCAAGGGATTCGCACACTTTTTCTCGGATGATAATATATATGCCGGGTAACTCCTTTTACTGATACGCCTTAATTTGCAAAGTCTGATACATTGGCTCAAAAATTGCCTTGATACATCGTCAATTAAGACTTTAACGTAGTTTGCGAAGGAATATAAGAAACAAGGCCGCAGAACAAGGTCCATCTTTGTGGTTCGTATTTGTCATAAACGATTATTTCCCTTATATATATCATCATGAAATGCACAGTCTGTTGCACAATACAGGCAGTCCTCGTTTTACAACGCTTCGCTTTACAACGAATGGCTTATCCAACGCTGTGCAATGCATACCTAAGTTCATTTATACAACGCCAAAACGGCTTATCCAACGCTCTTACGACGCTTTGCAACGTTGTGTATGTGTGTGTATATATATATATATATATATATATATATATATATATATATATATATATATATACACACACATTCACATAAACAATGTTGCAAAGCGTCGTAAGAGCGTATATATATATAATATACTATATAATATATTATTTATTATATTATAATTATATATATATATATATAATACAGTATATACACTATATAATTTATGTGTGTGCTGCATATCTTATTGCCTGCATTAAATATTTGGTGTATTTTAGTGTTAAAAATGCCTTCAGGAACGGAACCGCTCATTTAAACAGTGTTCCTATGGGAAAACGTGTTTCGCTTTACAACGTTTCGCTTTACAACGCCATTTTGAGTAACGCATTGTGTCGGATAACCGAGGACTGCCTGTACGTTTGCTTAAACACATGATTAAAACTGGTTCTTTGCTATAAATAACATTTGCATAAGATGAAACTGTTGCTGCTTTTTTTAATTGGGGATGTGACCTGTTATGTAATGCTTTCTGCAGTTAGTGTTGTGTTCATTACAAATCGTTGAGCCTGCAGGCTTTTTGTGTGGTTGTAGATTTGTTAAATCTTAGAATAACAGGACAAAGTTTTGTATACTTCATCAGGGGCATTTTATGTAAAGGGACTTATTTGATTGAATGGGCACTTAAACCTTTTTCAAGGAATGTAAAATGTCAGACCAATTTGTTCCCCATCTTCTCTGCACGTTTAATCTGTAGTTGTCCCCATGCAAATTATGCACACTTTTAACACAATTACGGCTATTCAATATGCTGTGAAGTGGCCTTCCCCTTGCTCAGGAACATCTCCGTTCCATTCATCTAATGCAGGAGTGGCCAACTCCAGTCTTCAAGGGCCACCAACAGGTCAGGTTTTAGGAATATCCCTGCTTCAGCACAGGTGGATAAGATTAACCGAGCCACTGATTGAGCTACCTGTGCTGAAGCAGGGATATCCTTAAAAACTGACGTTGAGGACTGGAGTTGGCCAACCTGACCTAATGCATTTATTACAGTATAGTATATAATATGATCATTTAAATGTCATCTGGTTAAGCCGTGCCACATATTCAAAACAACGTCTTTATCCACATCTTAATATTCCATATTGTCCACAAAATATAAAGATGTATATGCCACATGTTTAACCATTTGAGTGTCCCCTGACGTAGCCACCATGTACTAAAGCAGGGGCGCAAACTTTTTTTTTGCTGCGGCCCCCCCCCCCACACGCTCCTCTCCATTCTGAGCCCCCCTCCTTACCTCGCGCAGCATCATTTGACATGTGTGACGTCACATGACCCTGCGGCATCATTGGGCTTTTTTAGCTCATTTTCTAGTAGAGATCATGTTCTGTGCTCCATAACGCAATCTTGTAGGAAGGGAAACAGAGGAGAAGAACTCTTCCATTTCCGTCATCAGTGACGCCGCAATCACGTCATTGCTATGAGGAACAGTCACGTTTGCGATGAGCTGGAGGGGCTGTGGACTCCGATATTCTGAGGGTTAAGCAGCCACTGTTTTATAGTGTAACTGCAGTGGTATATAAGGAGACTGGGGCAGATTGTCCAATTGGGTTTGCACCAGTGTGCCTGTGCTGCAGTTCCACAGGAGCAGTGGCAGGTGACTCCCCATGCGGCAGCCCAGTGGTCATTGCAATCCTCTCCCTCCTACTGTTGGCGCTAGAAGTTGGGTCCAAATTCTGCCCGACCGGAGGAGGGAGTTGCGGAGTCCCTGGAGACCTCCTCATCCCAAGCTAAGATTGTTGGCAAGGGCAGGGGGGAATGGTGAACAGATGTCCTGGATTAGCTGGGACAGTCCTGGTTTTTAGGCCTCTGCCCCGGTTTTCTATTGGCGCTGGGTGCGCATGCGTGATAGGCCCTTGCTGGCTGCTCGTGTGCATGCGTGATTGGCACTTGGCAGCCGAGCATGCATGATCGGTGCTCGCAACTGCACATGCGCAACATTTGTCACGTTTTTTGCTGGGAGTTATGGACAACCTACAGGGGGGTGTTGGAGTGAGTGAGAGGGAGGTGTAAGGGGGGGAGTGTAAGGAGTGCTTGATTACAGAGGCCTTTCACTTTTCCCCAAAACAATTAAACTGATTGTCGACGGAGAGGACAGGGCCTCGGTGTGTCTTACTTTCTCCGAGCAGGCATCTCCTCCTGTAGCGTTGGGTAGTCATGATGACCAGGCGTCAAATGAGGCCGCAATGTCACATAGCGACATGTTGCCATAACAATGCAACATCGCATGATTCCATGTCATAGGAGGAGGGGCGGTATGATACAAATCGCCCGAGCCGATATTTGTCATCTTTCCACCTCTAAGGGAGGTGTTCAGCCACTCTGTATACAGCATAGTTTGGAAACATGACAAAATGAGGAATACAGGAACGCATAGCCTGTTTATGCAATGTTTCATCATCCAAAGTATAAACAAAATGTGAACAATGTAAATGAAAATGAAAGAAATAATTGTTTTTACAATATATTACAGCATGAATGGAGCTTAACATTTAACATGACATTATTTTACATTTCCTTTGAAGTATTTCAAGCATAACAATGACAGCCCTCAGGAGTGACATCTTGTGAGTTATAATCATAACCATGTTATACAACTATGTAGTAAACCTCCTTGTATTTTCTTGTACTGGATGAAAGACTCAGTCAATCAATGAAGTCTCCATTTTTGTGTGCAATATTCCTGAAAGCCCCTGCACCAGATTTTCCGTTTCTACACCTGTGTCTGTGTATGATTCGATCTGCTCATTAACATAACCCAGTTAGTGTTGCTTTGTAATTTAGGCGTGTTCCACGTTTTCAGTATGCACCGATTTTTCACCGGTAAATGACCTGTTTTTGAATTATTTTTTTTTTAATTAAAGCCATTCAGTTTTTACTGATTTCCACCTGGTTATCAACCCACTCAATATTTTTTCCAGCTACCTTTTTTGTTCAACACTATTTTGTAAGCAATCGTTGTGTGTTCTGCAACTGTGAGATTGAAGCCGTTCGTATAAAACACAGAACAAATGGTGGGGGTCGGCAAACCCAGCAAAGTCAAAAATTTGTAATGCGAATAAGCACAGACTCAATTAATTTGAAAGCAGTGAACAATGTTGGGTTTGTATGAATATTAACAAGTACTGTCGTTAAAAAAACGAAAAAAACTCCAGATTTTTCTTCATTTTTTTTTTTTTTTTTTAATTAATCTGCTTTCATCCAGGTTTTAATGTTGGTAAAATAAACACAGAAAATGTCATTACAAATAAAAACGTAAGTGTGGAACACTAAATATGAGTAATACACCCAATGTAATACTCGGCACTACTTTGCAAAGAAAACTATTCCATAATCGGTACAGGCCGCGGTAATATTGAACTCCTCCCTTTCCATCTTTCACATTAATTCTATTGCTAAATCTCCCCTGTCGCTCTACAATGATACAATGAAACACTCCCTCATTATCTCCCAACTTCACTATTGCAATTCTCTTCTCTCTGACCTTCCCACGTTCGAAGCCCATACTCTACACTCTATTCAACAAGCCGCTGTGCGAATGATCTCACTTTCCCTATGTCAATCTCTCCAATGGCTTCCCATCAAACTCCATATTAACTGTAGCATTCTATTTCTCTCCTTCAAGATTCTACATTCTTCCACCCCCTCTTACATCCCGGCTTTCATTTCCCGCTACACACATTCTCGTCGCTTTTGCTCTGCTGACGGATGTCTCCTCTCTGCTCTATCTGTCTCTACGACACTTACATGTCTGCAATCTTTCTCACTTTTGTTTCCCTACTTGAGAAACTCGCTCCCCACCCCCCAGCCATCGCTAATCCATATCCCTCCACATATTAATCACACCTGCAATCTCACCTCTATAGCAAACTATTTTGTTACTTTGGGCCCGTGGCTACTCCTCGCACTCCTAATGCACTTAGGCTGAGGCCCCAGTACCTCCGCTGCACGCGCGCCCGCAGCCGATTCCCCGGTCTGCAGGGAGCTGCAGACCAAAAGACCGGGGGGGGGGCGTGGCGAGGGAGTGACGGGGGCGCGGCCATGACATCATCCGGCAGGTTCGCCCTCATTGGCTGAACTGCCGGGGGGCGTGGCTTAGCGCTCCGTAGCGAGTCCTGTACTCAATTCTATTGAGAGCAGGAGCAACTCGCGCCACAGTGCTGCCGCCCCCCCTCGCAGCGGGCCCGGCGCCATTGAGGGGAGAGCTCTCGTCCCTGCAGCGTCCGCCACAGCGGGCGCTGCAGTAGCCAGCGGGGACCAGCCCTTACTTGCCCTCTCGAATGTAACTTGTACTGCACTTAATCCTATTGTGTTCTCCACCTATTGTATTCTCTACCATTATTCCATTGAGATTATAAACTCTACAGGGTGAGGTCTTCCTAATTCCTGTTAACTTCCTGTTTAATGACATGTATATCATCTCCCTGTACTAGCTAATTCTGTAAAGCACTGCGTACATTGGTGGTGCTATATAAATAAAAATATGCACAACGTCATTTGCATTTGCTCACTTTGGTGTGAATGAAACAATTGTTGAAAATGGTATAGATGTGCGAATTCACTTTATTACAAATCTAACAAATGTTACGAAATAGGAGTGGGGCTTTCAAGAAGAGATTGAAACTGCTAGAAAAGAAGTGTCGGTGTGATATATGCAAGAGACAGCTATTAGTATGCAAGGCGATAAAGCTCTGTTTATTTAGGGAAAGCATGTGACAAGATTGATCAGTATCTCTCTTATCTCTCTTGCTAGTGCTGTGACCACTGGGTTTTGATTTTTGTTAGTGACAGTAAAAGGATATCTAATTATCTAAAGGATTGTGATCAAAGAAGTCATAAATAATGTCTTATCTGTATTATGGTGGTGAGGAAAGAGGCATCCAAGCAACAAGATTTGACATGGTCTCCTGTGGGGTTTTATTTTAAATCACCTTTCTGATCGTTGTTATGCATGATCATTTATTCCTATAAACATTTCAAATGATATTCAACACAATGATTCTTAAAGGAACAATCCAACCTGTTTTTTTATTTTCTTATTTTTTTTTTTTTTTTTTACTTAGGATTGAAGCAGGGGGTCTCCGGAGCTGAACCCCTTTTATTTCAGCTCCGGAGACCCCCTACTTCCCAAGAAAATGACCCCCAAAGGGGGTGCCGGTATCTCAGCAAAGTTTAAAGCTCCAGCATCACGCGGGCCAATAGGAAGCTGAACCTGATGACATCGTAGCTTCCCATTGGCCAGCAGAGCACGGAGAACTTTGAAACTTCGCCACTACATGAACCCTGACAGCCGAGCGGAGCAGCTTACCGGCATCTCCCTACGGAGGTCTGTATCTGCGGAAGCAGGGGGTCACGGAGCAGAAATTAATAGGGTTCAGCTCAGGAGAGCCCCTGCTTCAAACCGACGTAAAAAAAATGGCCTGCTTGGAATTGTTTAATGGAATGTAATTGTACTTTGCAGGGAATGATACACATCTACAGTATAACATCTAGTAACAAATGGTAACTCATGATGTATTGCAAACATCTTGTACCTGCTAAATCAACAAAGTGATATTCACTTGTTCACTTTGCTTGTTACCCATTCAGACTTCCATGTGTCATCTATCACAATGGATAGCGGAAAGTTTGAGGGTCAAACAAGGTTGCTGCCACAAATTATTGATCCATCTGACATGATTTATAATTGTAATGTATCTTCTGTATTTTACAAGGTTGTTCTAAATCTATAATCGATATCTTGACACAGCACACGCATACATTTCTCTCCGAGATATGGCAGGACGTCTGAAGGTGAGAGTAGGTTTTTTTTTCTACGTCCCGCTTGGTTTTGGCAAAAAATATTCTTGTACATTTTTCATTATGCTTAATGACACAAAACTAAAATAGGTTACATCAGCGGTGCGCAAATTGGGGGGGGCGAGACTCGCTGCGGGGGCCGCGGGGTTTACAGGGACCCCCGCACACTTCCCGAAGGCATTTAAATTAATGCTGGGGGAGCTGCAGGGCCTCTGTAAACCTTACTTACCTTGATTCAGACGCTCCCGGTGATGAGTCGCCATGCAACGCGGCGTCATTTGACGCCGCGGGGTCATGTGGTCACGTTGCCATGACAACGTGACGGCATGACGCCAAGACTTCTGAATCAAGGTAAGAGTGGGGGGCGGGAGGAGAGGGGGAAAGCCAGCAGGGGGAAAAGATTTCGCCCCCCTGGGTTACACTATGTACTAAACCATGCAAGTATATTGAAGTAAATAGTGTTAATGGGGATGTGCCCAGGACATACTTGAAAACGAGAGGTAACTCTCAATGTATTACTTCCTGGTAAAACATTGTTATAAATAAATGTGGTCTTTTGTGAGGTTCGGGTCGGAAGATAAATGAACTGATGAGATGGTATTGTGGAAGAACAGTGCCACCTGCTGACGGGAAATGGAGTTGTACTATTAGCTTGTGGGCCTCATTGGTTAATATAAATTCACTAGAAATGTGCCAAGGTTTTCAAAAGTTTGTGAACTCTGTAAAATGTGCCATTTTTGCAGAAAACAAAAGCACAGTTCTCCTAATATTTGCAGTCAGTGGATTCTGATGTGCAGGTCACATTGGTGATGTGAGAGAGTTTTATTTTCCTTTTTAATAAACCCAAGAAAAAGTTGTGAAAATGGCAACTTTCCACCAATTTTTGAAAAAAGGGGATACATTTTGTAGCCTTTTTCATTAATAAAGTGAAAATGTTGCTATTTCCTCAAATATAATTTGCTGCCCAAACCCTGAACAGTTCGCACCTCTCTAGAATTCACAAATACACATGAAGCCCTTGTACCCCCGGGGTACAGAAACTACCTGTGGTGCTGTCTCCTGTTCGGGTTACCAGGAGGCCTGAGCCTCCGCCCCTGGAAGCCTGGGGTATGCTTATCGTTTAAGTGCAGCGCCTCCACCGGCGAGGGAGCCCAACGTGGTGGGAGGAGCCCGTCACCGGAACTAATACACACAGTACTTGGCACTGTGAACATTCTGAACACATGATACATATAGCTTGGCCCCCTGCAGACGCACTTACCAGAACTCCCTCCTCCTGTCTCTGTACGTTCTACTACCTACCAATTAGATTGTAAGCTCCTCGGGGCAGGGACTCCTCTTCCTTAATGTTATGTTTGTCTAAAGCACTTATTCCCATGATCTGTTATTTATATTATCTGTTATTTATTCGATTACCACATGTATTACTACTGTGAAGCGCTATGTACATTAATGGTGCTATATAAATAAAGACATACAATACAATACCGGTATATGATAACAGTATTTACTATACACAAATAATACACCATCCACATAACCCAACCCCGCAGGGTTTCACCCCACAATAACCACTCCCGGTTGGGACCCCCACAGTACTGGAGTGCCAGGGCAATTAACTCCTGAGTGCCCACCAGCTATTCCCTCCCCCAAAGAGTGTGTATGGGATAGCGCGCAACACTGATGTGATGGGGCCCGTTGGTGCACGTGTTTAATACCTCCCTGGTCTCAGTCCAGACCAGGACAATTAGTAGGACTCCGTAGATCTGTGGCGTGGTTCTGTGCCGCAATCTGCGGCTACACTTCCGGATGGGTCCTTAGGCTGATGCCTCTGGAGGGGCTTCCAGCTGGATGGTACCCCTATAAATAGTCTCTCTTTAAGAGTCTTGGCTTGCTCGCTGGCAACAGGCCTCACTTCCCTTCCAGGCAAGGTCCTGCAGCATATCTCTCTCTCACTACTGGGAAAGGGTCCCTAGCTGAGGCCTTTCTCTACAGTATGCACAGCTCACAGTATCTACTGGGACTCAGGGGATCTATCTGGGACATCTGGGGATATCTGGCCTAGTCCAAGAGAGCACTGCTCCCTGGACCCTACCTGTACCCTCTCTGTCCGGATCCCTACTCCTCCTCTCTTCCTCCGCGTGCCAAACTCTATCTCTTCCTGAGCAGGGGTCCTTGCAGCCCTATTGGCTGTCTGCTATCAGCTGACTGCTGCCCCTGTGCATTATGGGGCTTGCAGTCCCCGCGAAGCCTTCACAACACAGGGGCCGCGTGCGCATAGCGTGCTGCGCAACTGGTAATGGCCGTCGTGTCGCGCGCGAACTGTCGCGCCAACCCCAACATGGCCGCCGCACACCTTCGGCGCATGCACGAGCCTCGTGAATGCGTGCGCAACTAACCATGCTGGCGCGCTGCAGAGGGCGCCGTCAGCAAACCCGTCGCCCCCTGCACCTCCCCACAATATCCCCCATGGCAGCGGAGGTAAGGGAAGGAAAACGGGGGGAGCGGGCTACACACACAAGTACCAGGGTTTCACTTTTTTTTTTTAGCTAATTGCAGCAATCCCCAGTCGTCTATTTTTACATGTTACTGTTTATTTTATTCGTTTATTTCTAAAATGTTTTACCAGGAAGTAATACATTGATAGTTACCGCTTGTTTTCAAGTATGTCCTGGGCACAGAGTTATAATGACAATACATCGTTATATTTACAGGCATTTAATGGACAGTTGAGAACAATATGTTACGGGCCTATTTAACAGACAATTAACAGATAAATGTAAGGTTATGCATTTGGGATGCAAGAATAAACAGGCGACTTACAAATTAAATGGGGATAAATTGGGGGAATCCTTGATGGAGAAGGATTTAGGAGTGCTTGTAGACAGCAGGCTTAGCAATAGTGCCCAAAGTCATGCAGTAGCTGCAAAGGCAAACAAGATCTTATTTTGCATTAAACGGGCAATGGATGGAAGGGAAGTAAACATAATTATGCCCCTTTACAAAGCAAGACCACACCTTGAATATGGAGTACAATTTTGGGCACCAATCCTTAGAAAAGACATTATGGAACTAGAGAGAGTGCAGAGAAGAGCCACCAAATTAATAAAGGGGATGGACAATCTAACTTATGAGGAGAGGCTAGCTAAATTAGATTTATTTACATTAGAAAAGAGGCGTCTAAGGGGGGGATATGATAACTATATACAAATATATTCGGGGACAATACAAGGAGCTTTCAAAAGAACTATTCATCCCACGGGCAGAGCAAAGGACTTGGGGCCTTTCCTTAAGGTTGGAGGAAAGGAGATTTCACCAGCTACAAAGGAAAGGGTTATTTACAGAAAGGGCAGTTAAACTGTGGAATTCATTACCCATGGAGACTGTGATGGCAGATACAATAGATTTGTTCAAAAAAAGGTGGACATCTTTTTTTAGAAAGGAAAGGTATACAGGGATATACCAAATAAGTATACATGGGAAGAGATTAATCTGATTGCCAATTCTTGGAGCCAGGAAGGAATTTATTTTTCCCCTTAATGGGGTTTTTTGTTTGCCTTCCTCTGGATCAATAAGTAAGTATAGATATAGGATAAAGTATCTGTTGTTTAAATTTAGCATAGGTTGAACTTGATGGACGTACGTATTTTTTCAACCTCATCTACTATGTAACAGTTACAGATAAGATTAAAATGTGAGACAGCTGAAGTTTTTAAAGAACTCAGACTGGTGGCGGCTGTGAGAGTCTCCGGTAGATTGTTCCAGTTTTGGGGTGCACGGTAAGAGAAGGAGGAGCGGCCGGGTACTTTGTTGAACCTTGGAACAGTGAACAGTCTTTTGGAGTTGGATCTCAGGTGATAAGTGCTGCATGTGGTAGGGGTGAGGAGCTGGTTCCGATAGGCCTGTAGCTTACCTAGAAAGTATTTCAGGGCAAAACTGGAAAAAAAAAGTACTTTGCACCTGGATTCACGAGATAGCAAATCTAGTGTTTTTGCGTAGTCCAGGGTGTATGATTATATTGGGTGTGGGCCAGGAGGGAGACGTTCCTAGTGGACAGAGAGAGTAGCACTTACATGAGACCACAGTAAAGAACAGAATTGGGGCACGTAGCAGGTAAATTATCAGAAAGGTATATAAAAAAAAGACAACACTGTGTACCTTACTTTAGTAGAGTTGAAAGGGTTTCAAAGCAGTAAGTAGACTTGACAAGTTGATTGTTATACCTGTATAACTCTTATGCTACACTTAAAATATGCACGTATGATATGAACATTATATATGCACCCTATTGGTGCAATGAGAGAGAGAGATTTTTACAGTGGGGAAATAAACACAAGATGGCAGCAGAGGGCATTTAAACTGTTCACATTAAAGTAGCAGTTCACGCTGCTGTTTAAAGAAGAAAAAAAAATCATTTAATATGTGCATTAATACAATCTACACACTGACAAGTGATTAGCTAAGTTGCCGATCGATTGGCGAAGATTCGGCTTGGGATTCACTGAATGCATCCTGGGTCCTCTTCTGCTGTACTGACGCCCAAAGACGTGTGGAAGATCATGTGACCAGGCAGGCACTAGATTCAATTGGTTCACTGCTAGAGAGAGGGCAGGGCTCAAAAAGGTGATGCTGTTTCAGAAGGGGAAGTGACTTTGTAAATGGTTGCTATAGGAACACAAATGCTTGTTACATTAGAATACATTAAACATTCTTTAAAATTGTTTATTTATTTAAATGCTACAAGTGTTTTCTCATAGTACCGAAATGATGTGGGGGGGGAGAGGTGGGGTGGTGTGGGGTTGGAAAGAGGTGGGGTGGTGTGGGGGGGAAGAGGTGGGGTGGTGTGGGGGGGGGGAAGAGGTGGGGTGGTGTGTGTGGGAAAGAGGTGGGGTGGTGTGTGGGGGGGAAGAGGTGGGGTGGTGTGTGGGGGGAAGAGGTGGGGTGGTGTGGTGTGGGGGGAAGAGGTTGGGTGGTGTGTGGGGGGGAAGAGGTGAGGTGGTGTGGGGGGGGGGAAGAGGTGGGCTGGTGTGGGGGGAAGAGGTGGGGTGGTGTGGGGGGAAGAGGTGGGGTGGTGTGGTGTGGGGGGAAGAGGTGGGGTGGTGTGGGGGCAAAAGAGAGGGGAGGGGGGGAGAAAGAGAGGGGAGGGGGGAGAAAGAGGTGTGGTGGGGTGGTGTGGGGGGGGTGGAAGAGGTGGGGTGGTGTGGGGGGGGGGGGAAGAGGTGGGGTGGTGTGGGGGGGGGGGGAGAGGTGGGGTGGTGTGGGGGGGAAAGAGGTGGGGTGGTGTGGGGGGGGAAGAGGTGAGGTGGTGTGGGGGGAAGAGGTGGGGTGGTGTGGGGGGAAGAGGTGGGGTGGTGTGGTGTGGGGGGAAGAGGTGGGGTGGTGTGGAAGAGGTGGGGTGGTGTGGGGGGAAGAGGTGGGTGGTGTGGTGTGGGGGAAGAGGAGGGGTGGTGTGTGGTGTGGGGGGAAGAGGTGGGGTGGTGTGGTGTAGGGGGAAGAGGTGAGGTGGTGTGGGGGGGGAAGAGGTGGGGTGGTGTGGGGGAAGAGGTGAGGTGGTGTGGGGGGGGAAGAGGTGGGGTGGTGTGGGGGGAAGAGGTGAGGTGGTGTGGGGGCGGAAGAGGTGGGGTGGTGTGGGGGAAGAGGTGGGGTGGTGTGGTGTGGGGGGAAGAGGTGGGGTGGTGTGGTGTGGGGGAAGAGGTGGGGTGGTGTGGGGGCAAAAGAGAGGGGAGGGGGGAGAAAGAGAGGGGAGGGGGGAGAAAGAGAGGGGGTGGAGAAAGAGAGGGGGGCAAAAGAGAGGGGAGGGGGGGGGAGAAAGAGAGGGGAGGGGGGGAGAAAGTGAGGGGAGGGGGGGAGAAAGAGAGGGGAGGGGGGGAGAAAGAGAGGGGAGGGGGGGAGAAAGAGAGGGGAGGGGGGAGAAAGAGAGGGGAGGGGGGAGAAAGAGAGGGGAGGGGGGGGAGAAAGAGAGGGAGGGGGGGAGAAAGAGAGGGGAGGGGGGGAGAAAGAGAGGGGAGGGGGGAGAAAGAGAGGGGAGGGGGGGGAGAAAGAGAGGGGAGGGGGGGAAAGGGAGGGGGGAAAAGGGAGGGGGGGGAGAAAGAGAGGGGAGGGGGGAGAAAGAGAGGGGAGTGGGGAGAAAGAGAGGGGAGGGGGGAGAGAGAGAGGGGAGGGGGGGAAAGGGAGGGGAGGGGGGGAGAAAGGGAGGGGGGAGAAAGGGAGGGGGGAGAAAGAGAGGGGAGGGGGGAGAAAGAGAGGGGAGGGGGGGAGAAAGAGAGGGGGGGAGAAAGAGAGGGTGGGAGAAAGAGAGGGGAGGGGGGGGAGAAAGAGAGGGGAGGGGGGGGAGAAAGAGAGGGGAGGGGGGGAGAAAGGTCAAGGGCGGCCAGCCATTGAGGATGGCCAGAGGGGCAAGGGGTGATAGTTGGGGGGGGGGGGGCAGGTCCACAGGGGTGAGAGGGGGGGGGGGCAAGTCCACAGGGGTGAGAGGAGGGGGAGTGTTGTACTTACTTTTTTGGGGGGAGGTGTGTGTGTTCCACAGGGTAGGCTCACAGTATGAGGAAGTTCTGGGGTGTGAGCAGTCCACACTGGTGAGAGTCTGAAGCGGTGTGAGTGGAACAGTGGCTTCAAGTAGACCGGCCAATGAGAGCCATGGGGGGGCGAAACACCGGCCAATCAGAGCCGTGGGAGGGCGGGCAGACCGACAGACCACTCAAATGGTCTCCAGACACTCTCAACAAGATTTTTGAATTTATAGATATAGATATATAAATATACTTCAGTATTAGGTGATACCTTTTTTATTTGGACTAACAATTTATGTCATAGGACAAGCTTTCGGGAGTTCTCCTCTCTTCCTCAGGTTAGCAACTGGTATTGCCAACCTGAGGAAGAGAGGAGAACTCCCGAAAGCTTGTCCTATGACATAAATTATTAGTCCAAATAAAAAGGTATCAGCTAATACTGAAGTACTTATTTATTTTGCACTATCGCAACTGGACTAACATGGCTATTTCCGTTTTATATGTATATAATTATATATATATATATATATATTATATGTATATATATATATATACACACACACACACACACACACACAGACACACACAGACACACAGACACACACGCACAATTACTCATTTGTCATTTACATGTGCTGTAAAACCATGTGATATGGTTGGAGAGCCACACCCCTGTAATTTCTGGAAGCTATCTTGTGTCATTGTTCCAATGATTGGACAAGATGAATAAATGCTACATTTTCAACAATAGAAAAAGGCTGGTTGTCCACAGCTATCATTTCTCCAATTTTATAATGAATTGCAGTTGCCTTAAGATGATTTATGTCCCATAACTTGATT
>NC_134500.1:19942593-19975093 GCF_040206685.1 Ascaphus truei
TCCCACCCTCTCTCCCACCCTCTCTCCCACCCTCTCTCTCTCCCACCCTCTCTCTCTCTCCCACCCTCTCTCTCTCTCCCACCCTCTGTTTATCACCCTCACCCACTCTCTCTGTTTTATCTTAACTGCACTATACCTACACCGAAATAACCTATTCTGCTTTCTTCCAGATCTGACTCAAGTTTCACACGGGAGACATCGGAAGACAGGTAGATAACACCTCCCCTCCAGTATAGTACCTTGAGGGACTGCGGATCAGGTAAGATCCCAGGTGGGATTGCTGCTTTGGAAATTGTTAAGAGGGGGCATCCTGACACTGGTTAATGTGTTCAGAAGTCATTCACGTCTGGCTTTTTTTTTGGTTCGGTTAGTGAGGTCAACACACACACACGCGCACACACACACACACACACACACACACACACACACACACACACACACACACTACTTTTCGAAATAAACCTACGTTTCTATGAAAATGTAAGTGTTTTTTTTTTGCGGCCCACCTAGACTTAAACCTTGTTTATTTGGCCCTTGTTAGCATTTGAGTTTGACATGCTTGCTGTAGAGCCTCTTACAAATGCGTTATTTACATCAGTTATGTGCGTATATGACAATTGCAGTACAGTATATGCATCGATAAGTGGGAAAAAGGTAGTGCTTCACTTTAAGTACATTTTCGCTTTACATACATGCTCCGGTCCCATTGCGTACATTAATGTGGGGTATGCCTGTACTGTGCAGATTCATCATCGGATGCCGATACACGCACAACGAGTGTATGCTGTTCACATCAGATATCCAGCTGTGGGGTTGTTCATCTACCACTACAGAGTCAAGTATCTGCCACTGATCTCTGATATGATTTTATTTGACACTACGTGAGTCTCCATTCACTTGATACATTCACATCACATCGTTTGAATTAACTTTATTTGCACTATTTTGTATTTTGTGCTTTTCTATTTTTTTGCGTATTGATACCTGCGCTCCCCTGTTTTCCCAAGGCGTTCTACAATAGAAGTGGAGTCTGCAGATCGTACACTAAAGGGTTTTTTGAGCTGCATTTTGTTCACTATTTATCTGTATTCACTTCATATTTAATTTCAAGGCTATATATTGCCTTTATCACTGCGCCACCCATTTTTGCAATATATTGCATATTTTTGTTACTTTTAATTCACCTCAGGACTTTGCTGACTATTTCAAGACAAAGGTGGAGTCTATTCGGCAAGACATTCCATCTGTATTCTCCTCACAGTCTACATCTCTCGTAACTCTCCTCCTACCTTCCTCAACGCCTTTTCCTGTCACAGAGGACGTGTCCTGCTGATCTCTTCTCCATCTACCACCTGCCCCCCCCCCTCTATTAAAACCTGTTGCTCCTACTCCAATCTCTGCACTTACACATATTTTCAACTCCCTATACTCTTGTACTTTTCCTGCCACCTTGAAGAATGCAACAGTTATACCTTTACTCAAAAAACATCAAGCTTGGCCATATCAGTCTCTATAATTACCACCCTGTTTCCCTTCTGCCCAATAACACCTTGAACACCATGTGTTATCTAGCATGCTCCATTTTCTCACCACCTACACTCTCAATCCCCTACAATCTAGCATCCACACTGATCACTCCACTGAAACAGCCCTCACCAAAATAATTAATGACCTCCATGCTGCAAAAGACAAAGGTTTGCTTATATTATTTGACCTCTCTGCAGCTTTTGATACTGTGGACCACACTCTTCATCTGCCATACTCTTCGAATCCATAACAGAGCTCTATCTTGGATTTCCTATTGCCTCTCCCATCGTACGTTCAGTGTCCCGTTTGCCAACACCACCTCCGTTCTCTGTAGGTGTACCCCAAAGATCTGCCATGGGACCACTCCTCTTTATGCACTCTCTCTAGGTGACCTCATCACATCTCTAAGGTTCAAATATCACATCTATGCTGATGACTCAAATTTACCTTTCAACCCCTGACCTTACACCTGCTGAATATCTTTCTGCTGTATCAACCTGGATGGCCCTCCGCATACTCAAAGTAAATATGTCCAAGACTGAGCTCTCATTACTTCCTCCCAAGCCTGGCCCTACTGCGTCCTTCTACATTACTGTTGGCAATACCATCATACACCCAGTATTACAAGCACACTGCATGTCACAGTTTAATTCTCACTCACATTCACAATGTAGCTAAAAACCTGTAGTTTTTACCTCTGTAGCATTGCAAAGAAACGCACTTTCCTCTGTCTCTCTCCCGCTTTGACTATTGTAACCTTCTACTGTCTGGCTTCCTGACTCACCTGTCTCCCCTACAATCTATCCTTAACACTGCTGCTAGAATCACTTTACTCTATCCTAAATTTGTCTCATGCGTTGCTCCTGCTGAAATCCCTTTCCTGGCTTCCAATTAAACTCCATATCACTCACAGAATTCTCCTCCTCACTTAAGGCTAAACATCTCTTTAACGAAGAGCTGGCTATACTATACAGGTACATCTCGGATGCACTAATCTTGCCCCCTTGCAGACGTACTTACCAGAACACCCTCCTGCAGTTTGTGTAAGTTCTCCCTAATTACTACGTAGATTGTAAGTTCTTCGGGGCAGGGACTCCTTTTCCTATTGTTACGGTCATGTCTGAAGCGCTTATTCCCATTGTGTTAGATTAAGTCACGTGTATTGCTGCTGTGAAGTGCTATGTACCTGGAAGCACTATGTAAAGATAGAGATACATGCATACTATAAAAGAGAGAGAAATGATTCTCCATTGGACATTAACTTCTGCTTTAATAGTGTATAGCAAATAAAACTACCACTTGTGAGCACATTCGCATCTTTCAGACAGGTCCAAAAACCTGTCCTTCTCCTTTATGTCTTAGCATACAATTATTTCATTGCAGCCAGGGCTTATAGCTTTAAATGAGCAATCCAAGCAATACTTAAAACCAGAGACAGAACGTAAAACACAGACAAAGCTCAGTTTTTAGCACATCCAGTGAGACTCATACACGGTACAGTGCCTAAATATATATGTATAAATATCTAATAAGTGGTTTTAAGTATATATTGCCATGCTCAGTAGCACTCCTCTGTGACACTCATATGCTTATATATATGTTGTGGTCATTTTGGGGGTTCAATAGGAGCTTGTTAGGTGTCCAGCATGTTTTACAATCCAAGCAATATCCTGTGTATCGTGTATTTTTTAATAAATCAGTTTTATAGTATTACATAAAACTTGCTACTTTTATTTCAACTGAACTCTTAAAGCAGCAGTCCAAGCTGCCATTTTTTTCTGTACCCTTTAATATGTGCAATCCCCACAATGATATGTAATTGGCTAAGTTGCTGATAAATCCTCTCTCCTGTGCTCTATCTGCAAAAATTCAGCTCTGGGGTTCACTAAATGGATGTCAACGCAGCAGAAGAGGACCAAAGATGCAAAGTTCTGTGGGGAAGATCATGTGACCAGGCCGTCACTAGACACAATTGGTGCACTGCTAGAGAGAGGGCAGGGCTCAAAAAGGGATGTGCCAGAGCCTGTTTCAGAAAAGGAAGGGGATGTGACTGTAAATGGTTGCTATAGAAACAAAAATGCATGTTACATTATAATACATAAAAAATGTCAGTGTTTTTTTTTTTGTTTGTTTTAAATGCTACTAGTATTCTCTCATAGTACAGAACTGGTTTATTAAATTAAAAAAAACATGTAGGCTATAACTTTGTCTGCAGCTGTAATTGAAATTTTTAATGAGTTTTAATATACTGTTATAAGGTTATAAAACACTTTGCCAGCAGTGCAAGATCTTTGTAACCCTTTGCTATTTGTGAAAATGTGTTGCCAATATTACCAGCAGTCTTAGCTGCAAACTGCAACAATAGATAATGTTCTTAGTAACAGAAGAATACATTGTAGCTGCTGTGTTCCACTGACAGAAGGATTGATTGAAACTGAAAGTCATCCATGTAGTGAACCCTGAGAAGCAGGATCTTTGGTGATCGATCACGGGATAACTAATCGATCGGCAGCTTAGGTAATTAGTTTTCAAGAATTCTTCAGGGCACTCACACACTGTCCAGGTAATTCACAATTAGAAAAAATAAGAAAAAAGGGGTACCAGTATGTGCAAAAGTCAAAAAGGCTTTATTTTAAACACAGGCAAGTGGGGGTTCGTGACAGAGGGGTTCTCCCACGCAGAAATTGCGCTCTCAAGGAGAGTACTCACTCCTTGAGAAAGCGCATTTTCTGCATGAAACGCGTGGGAGGACCCCTCTGTCACGAACCCCAAACTGGACAGTGTGTGAGTGCCCTGAACATTGCTATTACTCTTGCTCCTTTTTTGTTCAGTAGTCTACATTTAGACAATTCCTCGCAAAACAGTCTTTCATTTACACTACCGCGCAACAGGGTGAAACGTTCCACATTCACCAGTAGTGTGGTTACCAGTTCCATGGCGCTCCGACACGCTCTGAGTTCCCGTGGCATCACAGCAATGACCTTAACCCCTTGAAGGTCAGAAGTGCCAGCAATGCAATGCGGCGTTGCCGACTTCTCACACTCACGTGGAAGGGATTAAATATGCAACACCACCTCATACCATGGGAACCCCACCCCCAAACATCTCGGCCATGTCCCAGAGTGTCCTCTCACCGCTGCTCTAGGTTTATGCTCTTTATGATGGTCAAGTATTGGTTTGGGATGCCCAACCTCTGCCTTGAGTGCGCGATCTTTGACAATTCCTCTTTCAGAAGCCAATTAAAAAGGTGCAATACCACTTAGGCCGCGCTTATAGTGCCGTCGATGGCGACGGCAACATGACGGGTGACGTCACCTGTCGTCATCGCCACAGGCGAAAGTTATATTTCGCTGGGCGACTGCGGCGTGGGTTTCCTGCCATTTGATTGGTTCAAGGGCCGTCACATGAGGCAACAGCCCATGAAAAATCTAATTTTGCCGTCGCATTGTCGCCGTCGTGCTTACTATAAGCACACGTGGCGGCGGCAATGCATTTGTTTTCTGGCAACGTCGCGTCGCCGACACTATAAGCGCGGCCTTAGCCAGCTCCTCTTAACAGTAACTGGCTTACTCCAAAAAATAATAATTTTACAATACTGTTAGCAAGGGTATGTTTTCTTTCATTCTCTTTGAAATTAGTTACAAGACACACACACACACACACACACCAATATAGAACAAGAAAATGTAATACATAATTATCAACTTTAAAGTTACAGGAAAGCGGACTCCAATGGCTCTTACAATGGAACTTCTGGTGCTGTACATTAGTGCAGGTTACACCCAACCCAATGGTTCGTTGTGAATCAACTTTTTGTCCAAGGACACAATGAGAAAACCAAGCCAGTGTAAATAAGCACATTTGCCCCAGATAGATTACTGTACATGGAGCAAAGTGCACTTCATTCAGAGCGCTGGATTTTTAAGAGGAGAAAGAGCTTGTGGTAATTAGCAGTATTGACCCATATACTGCCAGAGTTACATGAAAGGCCTATTTGGTTTATTTATTTATAAAAATGTTTTACCAGGAAGTAATACATTGAAAGTTAGCGCTCGTTTTCATGTATGTCCTGGGTTTAGTTAGCAGCAGGCTAGGTTCATGATGCAGTGATAGGTACAGAGTTGGCACTTTGAAAATTGCGAAAGGGAAAAGAAAACTTAAACTTTGTATTGAAGAGACAAATCGAAGCAGGCACATTTTTTTTTTTACATAGGATTGAAGCAGGGTGTCTAAGGCGCTGAATCCCATTAATTATATCTACAAGGACTCCTTGCTTCCTGAGATACTGACCTCCGTAGTAGGTACCGGTAGCCGCTTTGGCTTGCTAGGGGGGATCCCGTAATGGCTGCTTCTCAAAGCTCCCGCGCCCTGCGGGCCAATAGCAAGCTGTGACATCATCTGGCGCAGCTTCCTATTTGGCCCCCATGACTGGGGAGCTTTTAGAAACAGAGAGAACGGCACCCTATTCAGGAGGCAAGTATATCTGGAAGCAGGGGGTCCCCAGAGCTGAATGAAAGGGGTTCAGCTCCTGAGACCTCCTGCTTCAACCCTATAATTACACACATACAAAAAAAGGTTAACAAATTGACTGCTTGGATGGCTCCTTTAATATCGCAAAATAATGAGCACATTGTTCCTTCCGAATACAAAAACAACTAGATGAATTACAGGCACCTCCCATGATGAGGTTGAAGTGCTAGAATAAATTCTTCAACAGAGGCAGGAAACCGACCAAGCAATGTAGCAGCAAAATATGAAAACGGAGCCATTTCTTAAAGCTTTCAGAACAAGGCGATTTTCCCAAAGATTGTGTTTTTTTTTTATTTTTTAGCTTAAGGGACCTACCCGTTTTTTTTAATTACCGGTGTTAAAGCTTCCGTTCGGGAATGCAAACTGGCCACACAACCCTGCGTGTCCCATGAGTCAATGGGAATGCACAACGTTGCCAGTTGGATGACAGTGGGTACCCTCTTTGAAAACCCAGGAAACTAGCAACTAAACCCGCAAGTATCTTGGGAACATACAGTATATAACACACATTCCCACCAGGCTCTACCTCCAACACTCACCACAATAAATAAATAAATAAATATACATACATACTCTGGTTGTGAGAAGTGATGTCCCACAGGTGAGCAGTATCTTCCTTCTTCGTGATGGAGTAGAGTGTCTGTGCATATTCTATACTCCATCACGAAGAAGGAAGATACTGCTCACCTGTGGGACATCACTTCTCACAACCAGATCATTCCATAAATGATCTAAAAATCAAAATCTTCAATGGAATGTTTAAAAGCACCCAAGAACGGAAAACATTTGAACTCAGAATGATAAGACTCTTTGACACCAAAACCAAAGGACTTAATGCGGACATGGGTTTTCTCACACCCTATCAAAATTGCTTGTAATTATCCTGCTTGCCTCTATTTTTATCCACACTTTCTCTCCCCCCCAGTATCCCTCCCCCTCCCCACCTTTCTCTGACACTGTCCCCTGGCTTCCAACACTTAACACCCTACTTTATCTACAGTAAATATCTTTTTTTCCCCTCTCCACACTGTTTTAGCCATTGAACCCTTTGTATATCAGTATTGCTTGACCTGAAGAAGAGAGGATAACTCTCGAAAGCTTGTCCTATGACATAAATTGTTAGTCCAATAAAAAAGGTATCACCGAATACTGAAGAACTCATTTATTCTGCACTATCGCAACTGGACTAACACGGCTATTATCTGAGATAGATATATATATATATATATATATAAAAATATGCAGATGGCACACACAAACTGGAAATGGGTGCTTTTCCCATACAAATAATGCATAGATAGGTTCCTTACCGAGTAGATCCAGAATCCCAAGACCACGAGGCAAGAAAGAAAAACTGCCAGTTTTTCAACTGAATACACACTTTTTCTGTACCTCCTGAGTGTGCTGTCTCTTTCTTGCCTCGTGGTCTTGGGACTCTGGATCTACTCGGTAAGGAACCTATCTATATATCTATATATGTCAAAAAGAGTGCTACTGAGCATGGCCAATGTATACAAACAAAATGACAGGTGTGCCCAATGCTACATCCAATTGACAAAACATATAAAGTAATAAGTATAAAGTTTAAATACTTCATTAATAATAATAATAATAGGTTGTCAAGTAAATATTATTATTATAACTTTATACGTATTACTTTATATGTTTTGTCAATTGGATGTAGCCTTGGGCATCCCCGTCTTTTGTTTGTGAACATATATAGCGCCTAGAGGGATCATATTAAAAAGGGTGGGATAGCGGCTTTAAGTTAGTGATGCACGTAACTCATTCATTACTACAGGGTGTTCCAACACACATGTACAAAAAGCCAAGCAGCAAGGGAGGGAAAACATGTAGTGGAAAAACTGAGCCTGTATAATAAGAGGTTTGGTATTCTCTTCATTGGAAAAAACAACTGAAAGCAATCAGCATTTCCTGAGATAATTGTGTAAAGTACCATGCACTGTGTAACCCCTTCACTGCCAAGGATCCAGGATTGCATCGCTCAGCAGAAAAATGAACCAAAAAAAATAATATCTCACACCTGCAAACGTTAACATTTAAAAAGCGGTTAAAGCGAGTAATTTGGAGAGTCCACGTTGTGCATACTTGGCAGGGGGCAGCGTTTGGAGATAATCAGCTAGCTGTCATCAAGCCTACGCCTTCAAAATATCCCTGTTCTATCTAATCAGAGTAACGCCAGTAACTATTTGACTGGTTTCTGAGATGGCGGTGATGGCACAGCACTAGAGAACAAAACATATACTGGCGTGTGCATGTATAATAAAATCTAGGGAGAAGGCATTGGAACGGTGCATTGCCAGGAGGTGATACAGGACTCCTTCAAATAGAAATTCTGCAAACAGTTTGCCTACCCTCTCTCTATTACAGACTCTGCGATTACACCCTCCCCCTTCACAAGAGCGACCCATGAGGTTGGGCACTTCCTGTGGTGTCCCGTATGGAAGCTGGAGGCTGGAGCCCGCCAAGCGCCTCACAGCAAAACAATGTGAGGCACATGCAATTGCAGATCGTAACGGTCATTGACAGATTACAGCAGGGGTCTGAGAAGGAGGAAATGAGTGACGCTAGTGGCTGAGGTCACGACACAGTGCGTCTGTGGGGACATTACTGGCAAGTAGGGACTAAATTCAACAGTCAATTTACATTTATTGGCCTGTCACTGGGAGTTACCATTGCACAAAATAAAGGCATTCCAAATATTATCAACCAAAAACTGGACTATACTTGTGGGGTGAAAAAACAAAGCTTCCCCCCTCATCTAGGTCTAGAACACAAGACGGGCTATTGTTCATAAGCAATTTGAGAGCAAAATCAACACAAGTAGCATCATTTTCTTGCATCGGTGCATCTGAAACGTATGAAAGCATACTAGAAATTTACCCACTTAACACTAATTCCACCTCTCATTCAACTAACAAGTAGTTACCACTGAAAGACCACAATGAGATAGCCAGAGCCACATTATTTCACCAAATCAATCATACAAAACACCACCCACTACTGTTTCTTGTGCTGGGAATGGAGGTATTGCAAGGTGACAGTGCAAACTAAATACATGTTTGCATAAGAATTGCCATAGATCAGATTCAATTGACACTGAAACATGCAGTGCTTTAACAGCCTCCTGAGTGCCCCGTGACGCGACTCCCATGTCGTGAGGTCTGCCACTCCAGGGGCCCCAGGACGAATGAGCCAGGTCATGAGCTTACTGATCATTTTCATGGGGAGATCGCGTTACATGCTGAACGGGATCTGACTAGTCGGGGAATGGAAGAGGAGACGCCTCTCCTGTTAGCGTCAGTGATGCCACAAATCATGTGATTGCCTCACAGGAGCAAATCACACGATCGCCATGTGTCAGAAGGGGATGTGGCACGATGCCAGGGCCCCTCCGGCATGCAGCTGAAGAAAATATTTCCTGTCGATGTTGTACATAAGCTTTCTGCACCGGGGAAGTCATTTTCCAGTTAATGGACATACAGACTAAAGATAGAAAGAGAAGGTAGGTACACTCACAATTATGGTTAAAAGCTGCCACGGGTGCTCAGCAAGCACCAGCGAGTTGGTGTATATTTATTTATATAATGTTTTATCAGTAAGTAATACATTGAGAAAACCTCTCGTTTTCAAGTATGTCCTGGGAACAGAGTTATAACAATACATGGTTACATTAAATGAACAGAGGTTATACAGGCAATTCACAAACATTTCATGGACAGAGTTGGATATTTGGGTGCGTGGAATAAAAGGGCTGGAGAGTTTCACATTGAAATACAGCAATTTCAACACCAACAAACATCAGCGAATGGCAGCAAACAGGTCACACCCTGTGGCTGTGCGCCTGTGGGGCGACGCAGAAGTAGACTGAAGGGGATCAAAATAAAGTGAGCTGCGATAGCAAATCCTGGGAAGAAAGAAGACGGCACTCCAGTGGTGTTGGCAAAAAAAAATTGTTATTAGTGCAACAGTACAAGGACCAACGTTTCGGTCATAGTGTTAGCCTTGGTCTTCATGATCCTTGTACTTTTGCACTTCTAACACATTTTTTGGCCAAGACCACTGGCGTACCATCTTCTTTATTCCCAGGACCTACAGATTAAAGGTTAAGCCTAAAAAATGTGATCTCTCTGCAGTAGCACCCAAATCCTTCTGATTACGATAGTATTGAAGGATCCATATTAGAAGACATGCTCCAGTTACCGCGTGCTGCAACATTACCCATCCCTTTTTACATTTGGGTATGCAAGAGTACAACCATGCGAGCTACATTTAATTCCCATGAAATGCCGCCATTGCTATAAAAAAAAAAATGCTGAAAATATTTACAACCGCAACAAGCCTGAACAACCTCGGAATGGAATTACTGCATTAAACACAGGCTGGAAAGGAACGGCCAGAGAGAAACCATTGCGGATCTGCGCCTTAGCGACCGTAAAAATGTATTTTCATGTCACAAGCCATCTTCTGGGCTCTTCTACACTCCTTTCGTTCGCCCCAACATTCTTATACCCACATCAAGACGACCGGTGGAATGTCCCCCGTTTTATAACTCAATGTTTTGATTGAGAATTCCCGAGCAGAACTGCAGAATCTATCTCCCAAAATATTAAATATAATTGATCGAATTTCCAAAAGGAACAAAAAAAAAAAAAAAACAATTGCAGAATCTTGAAAGACGAAAATTGCAGCATGTATAAATAATTAACCAGCCGGATTGCATGGGGACTGTTGCACTGAATTCTGGGACTGGAAGGAAGCATTACACAGTAGCTACAAAGCTCGAAAACAGGAAGGAACTCTGCAAGAAGAGAATAAAAGGAGCTCATTCTTTATTCATTTGAAAACTATGTTTAGTGAAGATGTAAAAATATCACAGCAGTCAATTTGCAACGCCCCATATAAGCGAGATTTGTTTGCTTCAAACGGAAAAAATATTTCCCATCATGTGCTTTTCTTGTTACAATTCCCTTTAACCTATTGTCTATTTTGTAAAGGGACGCACTTATATTATTGGGGGTATGTTAATAAAAATACATAGATTTCGCGAACTCTCATAACTAGGTGGACTTGGTTGCCGTGTCCATTTGCCTACTATACGGCAGCACAGTTTGGCCAGATGATGGCGTGGCATGTGGTGTCTACAAAGGTGGGTGGAGATCAAGGCAGCTGTTATCCATCCATATAATGGTGTGGAAACAGTGCTGTGGCAATCTAGTCAGATTAGGAAGAAATTACTGGTTCTTCCCAAACTTGAACATTTCCGTACAATGTGGGAGGCCTGTAAAGAAAAAGTTTCCATCTGACTAATAAAGACTCAAGGACTATACCCCTATTTCTAAATCCAGATTTCATTATGAGTCTGGATAAACAAATGTTTAAAAACTGGTTGTCTAAGAGGGTGATCAGAATTGTGGATCTGGTTTAGAACGTCAACACCAAAACAATTGACACCCTAGTCTTGGATAGAGGCATGGAGAGTGACTTTTTAGATTTCTTGTGTTACGGGGCTTCCCTCTCCCCCACCCCATTTGAGGAAATTTGCCTTAATTGTCCAAATCAACATAGAATCACCTCCAGGTTGTACAGATCAACATTCTTGGACATTACACAGGATAAAACTAAACATATGACACAGTGGGAGGCAGATCTGGGAGAGGTGTTGGAAGCCAAGGACTGGGAAGACATCTTTGAGGCTGCACCTAAAAGCTTTATATGCACAACAGTACAATAAAAAAACATACAAAATGCTGTGTAGGTAGTAGTAGACACCGCAGAGGCTCTCGAAGATGTTTCTTGGCAACTCCCAACTCTGTCTAAGGGGATGTGGGCAACCATCAGAAATGTTACATATGTAGTGGTCTTGCTCCCGGGTAATTTAAGTTTGGTCTATAATCTAGCCAAAGGAGTGTTGGGAATACCATACCAGTTGTACCCCTGGTCCTGGCTATTGAGACCACTCCAGGTCCGAGACAGGGACTCTAATAAACGTAAAGTGCATATTATGACAGCAACCAGATGTGCGATAGCATCACACTGGAAGAAAAATGACATGCCAAATGTTTCACTTATTAAAAACAAGATCTGATTCAATTACCAGATGGAGAGATTGACCGGTCTGCTTGGGGGATACTTGTGCTAAAAACACAAAAAGAGTATGGAGCCCATGGCTAACCTACAATAGTTTGTACAACCCCAGTGAATCAGGCCGACTAAGGTAGCTGTCCGCCATAATGAGCTGGAGTGGAATCCCACCCCCATCCCTTTGACCCCCCCTTAAGAAAGTTCGAGCGTCACTCATCGATCAACTCTTCGTGTCGATCGGGGGCATGCCAGAGTCCAGGAGGACTTAGTTGGGGATCTTGCTGGCTCCCCAGATAGGCTAGATCTGTCTCAGTGTTGATACCCGACAGTAAATGTGTTTGTATATCTGCTCTTGCAATATTGTGTATGGCAGTGTACCATCCCCCCCTACCCCAACCCCCTTGTGTAATTAATAAGCAATAAAAAAATGAGGAAAAAAAACAATACATTCACAGAAAATAGGCGGGGGGAAACGCTTACATTTCTTTAGACTGAGGTCTCCCGCCCTAATCAATAGTGAGAAGTGGAATAACAGCTTAAAACCCATTAACTTCCATTACCTTAAAAGCAGCAATTCCCCCCAGAGGACTGGATGAATGCAACTCATATTAGTGTATTTCCTAATTGCTAGCATCTGAGGTTACCATAGTAACCTTTAAACTGCATTGGGCTCAGAAGACTACGCCATTTTAACCTCCCCAGACACTTAATATTTCAAATGTGTATATCCACTGAACATAGAATCCGATGGGAAAAAAAATGGAAACCTGCTTTGGAAAGAGGATAGAGCAATCTCTCCAAAGTACGGAAAAAAAACAACATGGCAGACAGGGCGGTGCTGTAAATGTAAATTAAAGCAATGTTAACTATTCAATATGATGCTGAGATAAATGCAGAGGACCCTTGCATAAATCATTAGAAAACGAAGTTTGACTGCCTTGCAGCTCCTAATTAAGTAGACATGTCCAGAAACACAACAATCCAGTACAACCACATATTTAAAAAAACACAAATATTTGGAAAGTCTGGGATTCAAACAACGTTCAGTGCAAATACTACAACTCCCTTTACACAACGAGTTAGGACAAAACAATGCTGAATACACACACAGTGACCCAGAGTAATTGCCCCTTGCTGCCCGCAAAGAGTTTAAAAGTATTTATACAAAATACAGCACACACACATCGAACAAGTAATTAAGGAAATTTGACAGAGTATGTTTGAATTTTTTTTCCTATGAGGTTGTCCAAACCTCAACTCTCCATTGCTTGTCAGATAAACGTTTACACTTGTGTATAATTTGTCTACAATATATAGTTATCTTATTTATTGTTTTCTCTCCTTAATTTCTGTAAAGCTTGAAAAAAAAATCTTAAAAAACAGTTTAAATAAATTAAATAAATAAATAAATAAATAAAGGATGTGTTTAAAAGCAGCAATCTCCTCAATGTTTTTTTGTGGGGGGTTTGGAGGGGATGAGGGTCATTTTCTTGTAGTAACTGGAATGGGGGTCGGTGGTGGCGCCAAATAGAAGATCTGCAGTCCCCTGATCTCCCGGGGTCCCCCAGATTCAAGCAGTATTCAAAATGGCTGCAGGTTTCAGCTTGCTCCATCGGCCAATAGAAAAGTGGAAGTGACGAACCCACGGCCATATTGTGGTTTGTGGGCGTCAAACAACTACACACAAAGAATCTCCATTGTCTAGGGCAGGGGTGCGCAAACTGGGGTGACGCAAGATTTTTCAAGTGGGGCACGGTGGTTCCAGATTAATTAAATGCGAGGGGATCGCGTGAGGCCTCTGCAACTTCTACCTTGTCTTCAGCAACGCAGCGGGGTCACATGACACCGCGGCATCATTTGCCTCCAAAGACTAGTAAGGAGTAGGGCGCGAGCCAAGGAGGAGAGCAGGCACGAGTATGCAGGGGGAATGTTTTTCACACTCTGGTCTAGGGAACAGTGGGAGTCTATGGAGGTCAGAGGATCCTTATTCTATTACATGTGATTTGCTCACCAAATAGAAAAGGCTTTTTTTGGGGGGGGGGGGGCGCAGTTTAAAAAGGATAGCGTTGCTGGCCCCTCCAAATCTTGCGTATATAAATGCTTTGGATGATTTTGCCCTCTGTTTTAATTTTTATAATGGAGAAAATTAAGCACCACAAATTCACCCATCAGCGGTTTGATCAGACGAACGACACAACGCAAGGACACGTGTATATAAACAAGGTGTACTGCGAACAAGCTGAGGTCAAAGCAAATTGTACAATCATTTCCTACAGCTTTATTTATCTCTAAATCAATTTAACACATTTGCTGCCAGAGGGGCCTGAAATGCACTGTTACGGCCACAACGCATCACAAAGGCAGCTTCGAAACAAAAGGGTATCTCAGCAGTGCCGGGGACCTTAAAGAAACGTGAATTTGTATTGATGCTACCATAAAGAATCCAGACTTGCATGTACATAAGGAGACGTGGCAGCACAAGCATTGTGCCCGCCCCGTTAAGCACCATTCTTGTTGTTTGTAATCACTATACAGCGTTTTTATCTCATCTCAAAACACAAGTGCCGGATCTCTTTTGCTGTGAGATACCACACAAAAATAGTGCAGCGTCCCTGAGTATATCATCCAATAGTCGAGTATTTTTGATAAATAAAATGCTGTCTGTTCACACACGTGCACACTTATGGTTTTCCGACCAGTGCATTCTGCCCGTGCTCACGCATGGATGTGAAACTCGGACCATAAATGCGAAGATAATTCAGAGGCTGCAGACAATGCAAAGAAGTATGAAGGGATGCATGCTGGGTATTACCCGAAGAGACAGGAAAACGAATGAATGGGTCCAAAACCAAAAAAAAAAAAGTCTGTGACATCACCACAAGGGTGAAGCAACTAAAATGGCAGAGGGACTGGAATCACAAGAAATAATCATCATAGTTGCACAAAGATGGAATCCAGTCGAGTACCAAGACAACCAAAAGTAAGATGGGAGGATGAAATCAGAAAACGTGTTAAAGCAATGTGGAGAAGTGACTACCAAAACCGTACGTGGAAGGTCTTTGGAGAGGCCTTCATCCAGAAGTGGATCGACAAGACTGAAGATGGTATATATTACTTTATTATTATTTTTAAGCTCTACAATTTACATTCCTATTATCTGATTTGGTTTATTGCACTTATTGTATGTATTTATATAGCGCTAAAAGTGTACTGAGCGCTTCAAAGAATATAGTACAGGGAATTATAATACATTAAGCGCAGCAAAATCAGACAATAGGAAAGGAAATCCCTGCCCCGAAGAACTTACAATCTAAGTGGTATGGTGGGAGACTTACAGAGACAGCAGGTGGGAATAAGTACTGTAGATGGCAGAGCTTGGTCACAATAGGTGGTAGGAGTGACTGTGGATGTGGGACAATGGACATGAGTGCAGGCTATTTGGATGCTTGATTTGTAGGGCAAGTTTTAAGGTAAAAGGATTAAATCAGAAGGTCAACACCATTTGCATGGGAGGAGATGGCAGGGAGGCTTGGGTGAGAGCAGGTGTGTTTATGTCCGGGTTCAGGATTAGGAGAGATATCCCAGCTGCAGGAAGGAGTAGAAAGAGTGTGAATAGAGGATTTGTGGGGGTGCTTTTATGGAGGGGTAAGGATGTTGCTGGGAAAGAGGTGTATAAATAATGGTGCAGTGTATGGGCATAGACATAGGTGGGAGGAGAGATGAAGGAATGTGGATAGGAGGGGCGTGGGGAAGTTGGGGAGATCAGAAACGTGTACAAAGGAGTGAGGCAACATTAAACAGAAAAAGCAATTAGGGAGGGCCTAGTGAGATGCAGGAGGCGAGACTAAACCAGGTATTTGGAGGATAGGAAGAATACAAATTATCAGAGCATTTAGAAAGTCAAATTCTCACAGTTACAAGGTTTTAGTTGTTTTTAAAGTGCAGAGTCCGGATCTTCTTGTAGTATTCAACTCCAATTCTAACTCCAGTATTAACTCCACAGACACTTTATGTGACACAGCCATAAGGCTCACAACCAAGATAGTCTGTCATAAATACGCTATAAAGCATATTCACTTGACTAACAATTAAGGGAGGGATCTGCATATTCAGCTCATACCAGGTAAATGTTAAGTAAAGATCAATAGCTGATGGGCTTAATTTGAAAGGGTTCCAATCAAACAAACATTCCTGTGTGAAGAAATTAAATAAAAAAATTAGTCCATAGTATTCAGTATGCATCCAGGATTAAGGATATTAAAAGATGTAGAGAGCATCCACAGATAACTCCACAGATACTTTAGGCGACACAGCCATAATTTCATAATAGAATTAGAAGCCCATGTATTGTATGTTTTGTAAAGCACAGAGAACACTGTGGGTTCTATATAAATGAAGATTTAGAGCTGGATATATTTGGTTGCCGCACTGGTCTAATAAAGTCTTAGGCTGCGCTTATAGTGCAGCGACGCAACATCGCAGCAAAACAAATGTATGGTCGCCATCGCATGCGCTTATAGTAAGCGCGACGCGAATTTTTGAAGCCGGTCAAAATTGATTTTTCCGAGGCTGTCGCCACATTTGACAGCCTCTGAACCAATCGAAGACATGGTCGCCGGAAAGCGAAATACAACTTTCGCTAGCGGCGACAGGTGACATCATCCGTCGTGTCGCGTGCACTATAAGCTCGACCTTACACAAGATATTTTAGCATAATAAACTATTTGCAGGTTGCAAACGCACACTGTTTCTGGAATCTCCCTTCCTCAGGTGAAATATTTACATTAAATTAAGATACATTATATTCTTTTTTTAAACAGATCAATGCAGAATTGTAGAAATTCAACAGTAGAGCTTGGAATGCAGTGTAAACATGCGATGGGTCCTGTAACGGGATGAAGGCTCCTCCTATACTTGGATTACTTCTGGGAAAAACAAGGCAACACTGAAGAAGGCCTGTGTGTTTCACAGCGATGCATTGTGTCAGGGGCACTGCACTGTGACAGCAGCGAAGTCATCAGTCAAGAGGAGGAAGAATAGGCCTTGTCAGACGTACAAATCTTCAAGTGTGTTCAGCTATACGAAAACACAACTGACGTAGTATACTAGATTTAGCGAAGACCTTGGTATTGCCAGGAACTGACGTTTGCATGCTAGCTAAGTGAGGCATTGTGGTTACGCTATTTACCGGTATTCTACAATATGCTAATGCCTTACCAAAATGATTTTAAAAAATAAATATAAAGTGCACTCCCTGTCAGCTGGAAAACAACTTAATGTAATTATCTTCTTAGCAGTCCCACCTGATTGCCATTTTTTTTCCCCCTTAGCTGATCCGTGGTCCCCTGTGGGGTCAGGGCTCAAAAGGAAGCCATGAAGTCATGGGGAGAACGTTGCAGATTTCTATTGGCGACCCCCGACAATACAGGTTTATAGTTTTGTTTTTCTTCAGGAACGGTAATAAATTAAAATACATTTTTTATCCCCCCGCCCAGAGCAGGCGTTTTTTTTTTCCTTTTCACAGGAGCAGGCGTGTTTGTCAACCAAGTTCTTACTCAAAATTTAGCCTACCCTGCCCTGGTTGGAGGACCAATAAAAGCAAGATGGAGTGACAGAGGGGGGCTTTTCCCATGCAAACTCCTTTTCAGCACATTGTAAAATCTAACACCAGGGAGTATCTAGGTGAAATCAAGCCACTAATGACTTGCATCCTATTAAACTACCTTTAAAAACAACAAAAAATTAATTTTGAACACTTATTTGCATTAAAAAATAAATAAAGTGTGGGTCACCTAAGATTTAAACCCTTCAACATGCCACATACGCCCAAAGCCAAACAAACATTTCCCCCCACGTAGAACCATGGCAATTCCAGCATGCAACCATGAGCTTTGGAGACATGCATGACCACCCACTTTACTAAAAAAGGAAACAAATATGATGACCAAGAGACTAAAACAAAGGCATGCACTTAGAAGACATACTAAGTATTGCTTGATTATACCCAAAACATGGCTTGGCGAGTTCCCATAGGAGAGGTTTGAAAACCTCATCAATAGATTAGTCTACTGTTAAATTCAAGGTAAGGAACACAGAAAAATGTCATGTATATGTGGTAGACCAGAGGTGGCCAACTCCTCAAGGGCCACCAACACTTTCAGGTTTTAGGATATCCCTGCTTCAGTACAGGTGGCTCAGTCATTGACGGAGCCACTGATTGGCCCACCTGTGGCCCTTGAGGACTGAAGTTGGCTACCCCTGTGCTCGCTAATGGGAGCATCAAACATGTAATCCTATAATCGTTGTCCCTTCAAACTATTTGTTATTCTATTCAGATAATTTAAAGTACAATGCAACCTGATTGAGTATTTGTCTCCCTTCAAATGTTACATACGAGATCCAACTCCCACTGTGTCTCATCACTCCTTCACTTATGCCTTCATGTTGTTACTAAACATTAGCAATATACTGTACCAAGTTTATGCAACCAATGCTATAACAAGAGTTACAAAATAAATAAACCTAAAACCAGCTTGTGATGGCACAGGAAAAAAATAACAAGAGTTCCTGTTTATATTTTGAGGGTGTAAAGTGAAAATTGACAAATGTCTGAGCGGCAGGAAGATCGCTCAATGACAGTGAAGATCCAATGTGAGGTGCTGTGCGATACACATTGATCATGTCAAGAGAAAGAAATAATACCCTGTAAAGGCCAATAAATAAACTGCATTTCTCCACCCGGTGAAAGCAAAGAAGTCCTTATCCAGTTTACAAGCCTGTGTGTTCGTCAACACCTTAAGAACGCATGACCCTTTCCAAATCACTCATAAGAGCCCTGATTATATAGACATGCTTTTACAGTATTCACATTTTGTTCGAATATTTGCCCGTATTCGGTAAATAAAAAAAACGTACCTACATCTAGGTTTAGTTCCCACCCAATGAATGCTTCCATGGTTAATATATTTCTAAGTTTATTATACAATGCTCCACTGTCTGTTTAAATAAGATGGAGAATCTAAATGGAAGCAGGTTAAAAAACAACATGTCTTTTAAACTTAGTGTAATCTACTTCCTAAGACCAATCACTTCTCAAGTAAATACTCTACTTATTTGTACCTATAAAAAAAAATAATGCTTGGGGAAAAAAAAAAAACACACACACAGAATTTTCACATAATCGCCGCCTATTTTCTTTAGTAAATGGCAAGTTTAATCTTGGGTGGTTTCAATTTCCTATACCTCAGGTGATGGTACCCTACTCCAGTCTTAAAGAAAACCCAACAGGTCAGGTTTAAGGATATCCCTGCTTGAGCACTGGGGGCCTCGTTCATTTTGATTGAGCCAACTGTGCTGACGCAAGCTTATCCTTAAAACCCAACCTGTTGGGGGTTCTTGAGGACTGCAGTTGGGAACCTGTGCTCTAGCACCTCCCTTATGTGATTATTACACTGTTGAGTAATATCTGACTGCGCCGTCCTTCCACTTCTGTGTGGTGTTGAAAAGGAGGGGGACCAAACAAATACATACAACAACCAGATAGTTTCTGGTCTACAGAACTTATGCAAAACAAATGTTCTACATTTAAATATACTATTTGGGGCTTTCTAGTGAGATCCTAGCTAAATATATGCTTTGGCCTGTGCTGCTGCACAAACTGTGTGTATGATCTACAATCTGTAATGTTTCATACTTCTGATTTTATCCTGCCCCTCTTGTTTTCTCCCATTCCTTCACACTTTGCCAAGACATTCTTACATCAATTACTGCAAAGCATGCGACCAGGTACTTTTTTTTTTTTTTTTTAGTTTGTCGCATAGCTATATTCAGATAAACTATTCAAAAAAATATATTAAAAAAAAAAAATGGACAATGTATGCCTGATTATATATTTAAAAAAAATTGTTGTGGAAGAAATTGGATAGGGTCACAAAAGATAGAAGACAGTATACCATATAGAACAAAACGTGGGCTACATTATGTCCAAAACACACACACAGACAGCTCCAAATGTTTATCTTCAGGGGTACCTTCCCCAGAAGTGATGTGTTTTTTATTACAGTATATTTAGGTTTTTTACTTTTTGTTTGGGCCAGTCATTGCATAGACCTTGTTTTTGGCCTACCCTACATTCTATGCCGTAGATATTATAAGCCTTGCAAAAGAGCAGAAACACTTGTTTTACCAAAAGGTAGAGCTTCTGAGAAACGGTCGAGAAAAACACCATGCCTAATAGGAAATTACAAGATTGTAAAGTGGGCTTAACCGCATTACTGCTTCATTGTATATTAGTTCTCTAGTAGGGCAAGGGTTAAACTAGAAATATTAAAGTCTATCAATTTTTAAAGAAGGTACCCCAAAAGAAGACGCCAATACCTATGGCTGCGTCCATTGCAAACAATCAGATTAGAAGAAAGTAAAGGACCACAGAGCCTACAGTAACGTAGAACCTAGTTTTGAACCAGATACAAGGCAATCCCCAACATGTGTTTATTCCTTAAAATGAAGGTCTCTAACACTTCTACCGAGGTGCTTTGCATTTAATATACCCAACTGAATGCCAATGCCCTGAGTTCATTTATCTGGTCTCTGTACTTCTAAGAAAAACGCCAAACACTAGAAACATTATTTTGGTTCTTACAGAAGGAAAAGCCATGACATCATTTCACTAGCTGGATACATGCAGACTGCAGCAACGAGGAGAAACACAGCAGACTTCTCCAGCACTGAAAAGCAACCAGCCAACCTGTCTTAAGATGTAAATGTGGTCTATGCCTTGTTGTGAAATGCAAAACACACTGCATCTCCATTAACCTCACAATGCCAGGGAGCAGCAGACGTCCCATTCTCAACGTAAACACACTTCATTCTGGGGGACTGACAGTGTACATAGTCCATCATTTAATGGTGCTATATAAAGATACATACATCTCCCCTTTCCCTTTTGCCTCGCTACGGTTACACTATAGAAAAATGTGGCTTTACTCCACCATTTCAGCCTATGGCTCCTCACTTAAATACCATTAGCCTCCCTACCCTGAGTATTCGCCAGGCTTCTAAACAATCCCACAGAACAATGCCCCTGTCATTTTAAATGGACCCCATGCCAGCAAAGGAGCCTGGAAAGCAAAAAAAGGAGGGGAGTGTTATGGGTTAAAACTTGCTTTACAGCCCACTTAAAGGGAGGGGGTGGGAGAGGAAAAAAAATAACCAGCAACAAAAACACAACAGATCCACTGCCTCCGGCGCCTTGCAACGCCTAAACCCTCCATCTTCCTTCTCTCGCTCTCCCCCACAGCCGCCTACTGAGGAGGTGCTGGGAAGTGTGCAGAAATTCCCTCCTTCACCGGAGCAGGTTGTCCTCCCATGACACATGGGAAGCCAAGAGAGCCCAACACAGATAAACCGCAGCAGACAGGGGTGTGAGGAAGGCTCGTGGGCACAGATGGCAGAATGGGCACAGATGGCAGAATGGGGCGAGTGTCAAGACCTTAAACCTTTTTCGCTTGGGGGGGAGGGGTCATATACAAATCCATGCGTTTAAACTATTCCAGTCCTGGGGGTTTTTTGTTTTTTTCGATCCTACTTCACCACCCGGTGACTAATTCTTAAGGGACACTATTAGCAGCCAAAACTGGGCCAAAAGCAATCTCTGAGATTAGACTGTAAACTCTTTGGGCTAGGGACTCTTTCTGCCAATGTTACATTTATGTCCTGGTGCCCTTATTGCGTCTGGATTATTATATTCCCTGGGTTGTTATTGTAAAGGGGTGTACAAATGGTTCAGTGCTGCATACCTGGATGGCACTATACACAAAGATCTATCTTAACATACATACAACACCGATCCTGTCGTAAAAGCATACCCCACAATCTGCCGTAAAACACATCACATCAACAGGAAATAAGGTGTAAAAAGGTGCAGTGCATGAATGGCAATAAAACAGGGTTGGCTTGACTAGCCTGACTAAATGAATTGAGGTAAATGGTATGCCTTAAAAATAAACTAGTGAGATTCCTTATTTTTTTTTTTTTTTTTTTAAATAGAAGCTTAATAGCATTCATAAAATCAAAGTAACAACGAAATCAACACACAAAAAGTCACCCTAAAAATGTACAGAAGGCGCAGCATTGGATCAAACAACAGGGGCTGAGAACAGGAGCCCATGGGGGATGGATACATGTTTACATTGTGGCAATGTGTGTAGGATACTGATTTCACATGGACATTCCCCCCCTCCCCCCCCCCAATAGTTCCTGCATCACATGAAACTGATAATTGAAAAATAATGTTGTGATACAATTGTTGAACTTTGATTTTGTCTTTTTTTTTTTATTTGAGGGGACGCACACACACAAACCAAGTAATGAGCAATTAAAAAAAAAATCAAAGTTCAACAATTGTATCACAACCAAAAAATGTCAGGTGCACAGCAATGAAATGAATAGGGTCAGCCTGGGCGTGTGACCTGCATGCACCGGGGCGTGTGACCTGCATGCACCGGGGCAAGTGACCTGCACGCACCGGGGCAAGTGACCTGCACGCACCGGGGGAGAAATGAAGACTCAAATCGGATTATAAAAGGAAAGGGGGGGGGGGGTGGAGGTAAATATGTCACTTGCTGGTGGAGGTTGGTGCACATGGGTCTGTACACAGGCGAGATCCGCGCGTACCCCCCTCTCTCCCCCCCATCTCTACGGCAGGAAAAGGCAGCGGAGGTTTGGGGGGGGAGTCGCCCCCCCCCGGTCTCCCCTTGCACCCCCCTCTCTCTCTCTCACCTCCCGCACTGGCCGCCCAGGACAGCAGGAACACGACCCTCAGGATTCCCATCTTCAGCCGGGACAGGGAGGGGTGGGGGGTGTTGGGGGGGGGGGTTGTTTCAGCAGTCGCACATTGAGACGCGGCAGCGGCTTCTTGGCGCTTCTCTCTCCCCTCCGGCTCCTGAGGAAGCGGAAGCTCCCGGTGTCCCGAGCTCGCGCGACGGGGGGAGGAGCTGATTGAGAGGGGGGGTGGGGCAGGAGGGAGGGGCAGGTCTCGTTACGTCATGTGCCCGGACTCCGCCCACTCTCTCCAACGCCCAGCAACTGGCAAATAGTGTCCCGGCTGTGTTAACCCCTTCGGTGCTGTAATAATAATAACAATTTTAGATTATTTTATATATATATTTTTTTTTTTTTTTTTTATTGTATAAATATATAATTTATTATATTTATATAATAAATAAAAAAATATATATACACACACACAGTGATTATTAATTTGATTATATATTTATATTACAAAAAATATTCATTCAATATTAAAATAGTGATGCATTTACATTTAAATTAAATTATATAAACAGTATACAGTAGTAGGATAAAGGCAATTATTAATATTCATTATTCATTTGACGAAAAGGTGCTATTAAATGATGTATATATGAAATATTAAAATTTTGCATGGTAAATATGGAAACTAAATAAATAGTATACACTAAAGGAGACACGTCGTTTAAAATATGAATAACTCATTTGATTAAATATGAATATTAAAGTGTGTATATAAAATATTGAATAATACATATAGAAATTAAACAATATGAAATATTATACAGTAATGGGATGTAAGGCTGCGCTTATAGTGCCGGCGACAGCGATGTCGCATCAAAACAAATGCATTTCCGCCGTCGCATGCACTTATAGTAAGCGCTACGCGACGGAGCGACGGCTTGGTCGCGATCGCTGGAAATCATCTCAATTTGATTTTTCCAGTGACCACAGCCTGACGTCACCGTTGCGTCGCCGGCACAAGTGTTTCCGAGCCCCTTGAGATCCAAGCAGCGGAGCATCATGGGGTGTGTAGTCCCGTTTTCAACTTCAAGAACTAGAATGCAATGTATTACTATTTTGTTACTGTGTCGCATGTACAGCTGAAAGTGTATGCAACACTAGAATTTTGCAGATAAAATGAGTCCTTGCCCCAACAGCTTACAATCTTATATTGGGAATCCGCAATGAGAAATAAGCAGTGCACAGCAACAAAACAGGTAATTCAAACTATATTGAATGCATAATACGTGACAGGACACGCGCTATACGCTTCTTGGTGCTTTATCAAGGAGAGAATGTAATGTTTGTGCCTGAGGCAAAGGAAAATAAGGCAACTTGCTTAAGGTCACAAGAATGTGGAGTTTACCCAGTTCAAAGACAGTCACAATACCACTCAACAACTCCTTCAGTTCAGAAAATTTAATAAACAGCAATGTAATAATACAGGCAGTCCTCGGTTATCCGACACAATGCGTTACTCAAAATGGCGTTGGATAGCGAAACGTCTTAAAGTGAAACACGTTTTCCCATAGGAACACTGTTTAAATGAAAGGTTCCGTTCCTGAAGGCATTTTTAATGCTAAAATACACAAAATATTTTATGCAGGCAATTAGATACGCAGCATATACATAAATTATATAGTGTATATACTGTATTATATAAATAATATAACATAAAATATAATAATATAATATATTATATAGTATAATATAATATTATATAATATTTCTATATATTATATACACATAAACAACTTTGCAAAGCGTTGTAAGAGCATTGGATAAGCCGTTTTGGCGTTGTAAAAATGAACATAGGTATGCATTGCATAGCGTTGGATAAGCCATTCGTTGTAAAGCGAAGCGTTGTAAAACGAGGACTGTCTGTAATAACAATAACAGCTTATTTCATAAGACTGTAGTCCCAATGGGACTCAAAGCGCTTCACAATTACAGTATGGGACATAGGAATTATTACAGACACAGTCCCTGCCCAGATGAGTTTACAATCTATGTGTTTGGTGCTTGACTCACAGGGAGATAAAGTGACGCCCAAGATTACAAGAAGCTGACCTCAAGAATTGAACAAGGTTCAAACTCAGTGTTATTGTTATCAGATTCAGTTTCGTTACTCACGGAGCCGCTCCTTCTCTCCTTTAACTCACTTTCATAGAAAGATTAAGTGACACATTTATTATGTCCTGTAAAAAAAAAATCAAATGTACTTCTGACTGAGTTCTGTGACATCGAAGCGAATCAGATACTTATTGCCCTATATTTTTGCCTGCTTGGCTAAGTGCCACTAATATCACTTTGCAAACGGGGAACTCAAGAGAAAATTGGTATTGGTAGATACTCAGATCCACAAACTCTCTTAAGAAAAATCTGATGTCACTTCACATAGGGTTGCCAGGTGTCCAATATTCAACCGGACTGTCCTGTATGTGAACACTCCGTCCATTAAAAGTAATACTGGACATGTGCGTCTGGTATTACCTCTCTGGACATAGTGACCTGACCGGCTTGGGGGTTCCGCGGGATTTCCCAAAGCAGGGAGAGAGCAGGGCTGTTGCTAGGGGGCTGGGTAGCTTCCTCAATCCTGATTGGTTGCATTACAAAACAGCAGCCAACCAGGAGGAGGTGTCATGAGCCTGGGGGTGGGGCCAAGGAGAGGAGGAAACAGCATGGAGTGGAGAGGTGTGTGTGTGTGTTGAACACATCGCACCTTTCACCAGTGAGTCCAGTATTTTTGGAGAAGCTACCTGGTAACCCTAGATGTCAGACTCCTCAAAAAATACTTTCTTTATCATGGAAACGTTAAACATTCAAAATACCAGTTACACATACTTATATAGACAAACATAAATAGCTGGTACTGTATGTTTGAAGCCAGTGTTACCGGGACAAGCAAAAAATATAAATTTTTCACGAGATCCGAAAACAATTACTTTATGGGTAATTACATTTTTGTAAGGAAGTCAGTCACACTAATAAGTTGGTTGTCATTTCTTTAAACCCTCTGAATGTCACGATGCCTCTGGCAATGTGGGGTCACGTGACCGCAGCGGCCTTTAACCCAGAAACGGAAGAGGAACACTCCTCTTCCATTTCCCTGCGCTGCAGATCGCGTCATGCTCTCCATGGGAACGCAGGAGGCGGCCAGGGCCGCCTTGGACCCCACGCCTTCAGGGGCCCTGCGCTCTCTCCTCTTTCTCCTGCCTCCGGACTGGCAGAGAGATAGGTGGGGGGGGGGGGTGTCTGGGTGGTGGTTGTGCGTGTCCTTTTACCTTCGCAGCGGGCCACCACCTGCAGTGTCGGGTTGCCGACGTCACAGCGTCCTATGATGTGGTGTTGTCATGGCTACGTGGCGTCACATGACGACGTGACGTCATGCCGCTGTGATGCTGCCAAAGGAGGGTTGCTCGTCTAGGTAAGTTCCTCTTTTTATTTTTCAGGGGGGGACCCTGCTGGCAGCATGCCGCCTTGGGCCCCGCAAAGCCTAAGGCCGACCTTGCGCCAGACGTGATATAAGCTGAAAAACAAACACTCTCTGGGCATCACATATACCAAGCGTGGCCAACTCCAGTCCTCAAGGGCCACCAAAAGGTCAGTTTTAAGGATATCCCTGCTTTAGCACAGGTAGCTCAATCAGTGGCTCAGAATGATGGAGCCACTGATTGAGCCACCTGTGCTGAAGCAGAGACATCCCTATTACCTGGCTTGTTGGTGGCCCTCGAGGAGTGGAATTGGCAACCCCCGATGTAGACACTACATCATGGGACCCCTGGAGTGCCAGACCCCCCGACGTAGTGACTACATCTTGGGGCACCCACCGGGTTAAACGAAAGTTCCAATCAAAATACTTTTTTTTAACAGGTATGAAGCTTGAGGGGGAGGTGGGGGGGGGGGGTTCCTTGGAGCTTAAATTACTGCGGTTCAGCTCAGGAGACCCCCTGATGCACACCTAGGGTGGTGGGGGACCCCTATAGGTAGAACCATTTTTGTAATGGATTTTAAACAAACAAAATAAATGTTTTTCTTAATATATATATATATATATATATATATATATATATATATATATATATATATATACTCTTTTGTTATACACTATTGTCCTCCCAGATTGTACTCCACTGTGGAATATGTTGGTGCCATACATGATATAATAATAACAATCACACATATATACCTATAATAGCTAAAGCTAGCCTTTAATCCATCCACTGCCAGAGTCCAGCACTGCCCGGCAGCAAAGGGGTTAACCTAGGGGTGGCCATCCCCAGTCCTCAAGGGCCAGAAACAGGTCCGGCTTTTCAGGATACCCCTGCTTCAGCGCAGGTAGCTCAATCGACGACTGAGCCACCTGTGCTGAAGCAGGGATATCCTTTCAACCTGACCTTTTGGTGGCCCTTGAGGACTGGCGTTGGCCACTCCTGGGGTAATCTATGTCTAATTTGGCTGCAGGAAGTGCCCTACTACAGACAGTAACATTAAAAAATGTCAAACTCTTTAGTGGAGTTTTTTTTAGCTATGTGTACGTAACTATTCTTACTTTGGTTTGACTTTTTGAGGCATGCCATGATGTGTTGTATTGCAAAAATAACAATAATTATTATGACCTGCATTTGCAAAACTGCTTTGTATTGATGCTGTATTGTATTAATACCCTTTCTGCATATCCTTACTATTACTGTTTAGTTGTAAAGTGCCAACATATTCTGCAGTGTGGTACAAAGGGTGGGGGGGGGGGGACACAGAGATTTGATCAATACATATCCAGAAGGACATACAAGGACAAACATGCACAAACAGACACAAAGAGGTCATGAGGGCCCTGCTCGTGAGAGCTTACAATCTAGAGGGAATGTTTTAGTAACAAAAGGAATACAAAATGAATAAAGATAATCTTTCAAAAAAAAGAATAGTGTGTGCTCATTTGCATGTCATTTCCCAGCATCCCTTGCTGCAGTGGGTAGCGCTATATGCTAGGACAGCGGTGCGCAAAGTTGGGGGCGGACGCCCCAAGGGGGGGGGGGGGGGCCGAGATTACCGGCGGGGGGTGCGGGGTTTACAGAGGCCCCACGCACTACAGCGAGCTGCAGGGCCTCTGTAAACCTACTTACCTTGATTCAACCGGCATCTGGAGACACGTCGCCATGGTAACGCGGCGTCAAATGACGCCGCAGGGTCGTGTCGTCACGTTGCTATGGCAACGTGACGTCATGACGTCCAGACGCCGGGAATCAAGGTAAGTAGGAGGGAGGGGGGTGTGCGGAGAGGAGGACATCCGTCAGGAAAAAAAGTTTGCGCCCCCCTGTGCTAGGAGATAGTGGGGATAGACAGTGTTGCTTGCAGGCCTGTCTGAGACATGTAAAAAAAAAAAAGGAAACTCAAGACGTCTGTGGGACGGCCATACAACGCCAGATCTGATGGGGACAGGTTTCCCTGTCTTTTCTTTTGTTAGGAATTGTGGGATTAATAGCCTTGGTTTTCCAACTGGGAAATCAGAATTTAAAAAAAAATATACATATGCAACTGGATCAACCTTTAAGCTTGGAGTCATGCGCCTGTCATACCAACGATCTAACGCAGCCACTCTTTTGTGGCAAGGGTGAAAAACGGACAGGCCGAACTGGAATGAGTTTGAGGTTTTTTTTTTTATGTTGCCTTAAGGTTTATCTGAGAGCACAGACACTCAGGAAGGGTAGGGCTTATAAACAGGAAACCTGGGCAGTTCCTGATATGGAGCAAAAGCAACATCAGCTCATCCTCAAAACAAAAAGTTCACGCTCCGAATAACTTTAAAGGAGCGGGTCCTCCTTGTTCTAATTTAATTTTACCCTCTCCACCCCTTTTAATACCTGGATGGAAAGAAGGGGATCTGCGGAGCTAATTGTGTTATTTTCAGCTCCACGGATGCTATAGTTCCTGCATGGGGAAACAAAATGGCGGTTTAAATCTCTTGCATCGCATGACACCTGCCAATAGGAAACTGGCAAAGTTATCACAGTTAACGGCCAGAGAGAATGGAAATGAATGCGGTTAAGCAACTGGGGCACGGTGTTTCCCATCCTGGTTAAAAAAGGGAGTTCTGGTGTGGGGAGAGGGCAAGGGGGTGCTCCTTTAAAGATGCAATCCAAGCGGGCGATTTCTTTAGCAATTGTTTAACATGTTATTGAAGTTGGGTTTCTCTGGAGCTTAATCCCATTCATTTCAGCTCCGGGGTCCCGCTGCTTCCCCAAATAATGACCTCTATTCCGGCAGCAGCTCTGCTCGGCTAGCAGAGCTCACGTAATGGCCACTTTTCGAAGCTCCCACACCCTGTGGGCCAGTAGGCAGCTGTGACGTTATCAGGTGTGGCTTCCTATTGGCCCACGTGACACGGGAGCATTAAAGTGTGCCAAGATACCGGCACCCCCTTTGAAGGTCTGCGTTTCGGGAAGCAGGAGGGTCCCGGAGCTGAAATGAATGGGATTCGGCTGCTGAGACCCCCCCTGCTTCAAACCTATGTAAAGAAATAATACATTACAAAAATCGCATGATTTGCTTTGTTAACCTTTGACTTTAGGGGGACAGAGAAACAGTGGATCTCAAATGCATCCAAAGTTAAAGGAAACACTGTAGTCAAAAACAAAACATCTGCAACAGAGCAAGCAATGCCTAATCCATGCTATAATGAATAGTAAACGGAGCGTAAACGGAGTTGTAACAAGCCGAGTGAGGAGGTAAGTGTACGGGTGGAATCGGGTGCAGACCCGTACTGTCCGGCAGTCTAACCAGTAGAGAGACAATCGTCCACGGCAAATCTGCTGCAGCTGCAATAGATACGCTGTTCCTTAAACAATCCGGTATGGAGTACACCATATACACACGATTAATACCGTTCCCCTTGCCTCCTGGCTTCGCGGTGCACCTGGCTAGGTGTTCGGCGTCCCTCCATGGCATCTCTCCGATCGGTGAAGCATGACAAAAATAGAATGATCAGAAGACCAGTCGCCCCTGGCAAAAACTAAAACTCACCAGCAAAAATTAATAAAAAAAACCTTTATTGGACTACATAAAACGGATACTAATTCACTGTAAGGAATCGGGGGCCACGTCCCTTGCGGCGTGACCCCTCCTTACCCACTACCAGTACTGCAGCGGCTGCTGTCCCTGCCCCCCGTGGGGCGTCACTTACATGACGTCACTTAAAGGGAATGATGCCAGCCAATCAGAATGGCTGTGCTTCATTTGCCTTAAAGATGACGTCATTAAATCCAAGATGGCCGGCGTCACATGGTATTTCAGCCAATCAGAGTGTGGAATTGGTTCCCACGATCTGATTGGCTGAAATACCATGTGACGCCAGCGTCGTCACGTCATCTTAAAGGCAAATGAAGCACAGCCATTCTGATTGGCTGGCATCATTCCCTTTAAGTGACGTCATGTAAAAAAAAAAAAATTAAAGTCGGAACATGGTTTGAACAGCCAATCAGGTGGCTGTTAACCATTTTGAGGCTAAATGTGACGTCACAAGCCCTATTTAAGGCCGTGACGCCTCATTTGAGCCCAAGAAGACAACGAGACAACATCGGTTGGGATTTACCATGGGGTTTTTTGGATTGACAGATGAAGATAGAAGATAAAGAAGATCAAGCAATGGTGACAGATGAAGATAGAAGGTGATTAAAGAAAGAAAAAAGAAGATTTGGGTACCTGATCCGGATCTTCATGGCGGATGGCATCGGATGCTGTTGGATGCCTTCAAGGTACGTGAGCTTCCTGTTACCCCGGGAGTCGGAGGGCCACCGCTTCTAATGGTAAGTAATATATTCAATGTTTGTAAATGTCTCTTTTTACAGGTTTCTTCATTGGATGTGTTTTTTGATTTTTTGGGGGAGGCACATTGACTGATAATATATTAATCTGTACCACTTTAGGGTACAGATTAATACATTATTATGACAATATTTGGGGGGCATTTGTGGCTTGGTATTGCTGTTGGTTTTTTTAATGTCAGTTTCTTATGTGGGTGTGATTGTTTGTTTTTTTTCTGCTTAATGTAATAAAATGTTTGCGATTGGTGTTCGCTTGTAGTTAATGTTGTATTATGTTAGCTAATGCGTTTTATGGTTATTTCAGATATTGTTAAAATGTATTTCTTTGTCTTTTAATGTTTACATTCATTAATGTTGTAGAAATTCATTGGTTTGATTGGTTAGTGTTACTATTCATTTTGAGTTGGTTTAGGAATTAATTGGTTTCATTGGTTAATGGTTTAATTAATTCGTTGTTGATGTTGTTACTGCTTGTATTCATTGGATTAGCTGGCTACTGTTTTTATTTACTTTATTTAGGTATGCGAATGCAGTGTTTAATAATGGACAAATAATCTATTATCCATATCTGGATAATAGTAATTTTGCACATTATTGTACTGTATATGTTAGGACGGAGTGGGGGGGGGGGTCGTGTATTGATGTTTGTTAAATATTTTTTTAATATACATGTGTTTCATAGTGTAGATGTGCAGGGGGTCTCCGGAGCTGAACCGCATTGGTTTCAGGTCCGAGGAGCCCCTACTTCAGGAGATACAGGCCCCGTTATGGGGTGCCGGTATCCCCTGCACTTTCAAGCGTCCGCGTCACGTGACCGGGTGTCAGGGCGTGCTCACCACAAATGAGACGGGACCGCTGTGCTGAGGTGGGATAGGATATAACGCCACCCACAGCCACGAGGGCACGTCTTGAGAGTAGAGTGGTCTGGAAGTCCGGATCGGGGCAGGAGAGGTACGGATGGTAGAGGGTGCTGTTTGCCAAGTCCGGAGTTAGAGAGGGGGACGTTGTCGTTTACCGTTTGCCGGGATCGGGATGCCAGAGGTGCGGGTAGACGTAGCGGAAGCCGGTTCGGTACACGAAGAAGACTGCAAAACAAGACAGGACAAGACAGGACTAGGGAGGCAGAGAGTGATGAGAACAACTGGTTCTATGCTCAGCCAACGTGTCAGTGACACTGTAAGGTATATATAGGAGAGAGGGTCCAATGGCAGCGCAGCAAAGTGGGGGTGTGTGGAAGGGCCAGGCTACGGCAGGGATAGGTCCAGCATGAGTCCCAGGGGAGGAGCCATAAAGCCCAGTAGTAAGACTGCATTTGATTGCAGCAATGGTTTGAGGTGCTGTGCCTTTAAGGGGTTGGTGCGGCTCCGTGTGGCCGCTCCTCCGTGTAGCTGCGCTTGCGGGCGCGTGACCAGTAGAAGAGGAGTCTTGACGTGCGCGCGCGCGCCCACGTGGAGCTGTGAACGGCGTTCCGGAGAGAGGCTGCCTGCGTGCCGCGGGGGGACCCGGCGGAGATGCAGGTGAGACCCTTACACCGGGACATTGAAATTCTGAAGGGGATACCGGCACCCCATAACGGGGCCTGTATCTCCTGAAGTAGGGGGTCCTCGGACCTGAAACCAATGCTGTTCAGCTCCGGAGACCCCCTGCTCATGTACACTATTATTCAAATGTATTTATTTAGTGTACGATCGCCTGTAACAGCCTTG